>NW_016107879.1:1035380-1036683 GCF_001604975.1 Cebus imitator | reverse complement strand
GGTGATCTGCCTGCCTCAGCGTCCCAAAGTGCTGGGATTGCAGGCGTGAGCCAACACACCTGGCCTCTAACTTAATTTAAATTTTTAAATCATTATTATTTTTAGAGACAGGGTCTTGCAATGTTGCCCCTGCTGGACTCAGAACTCCTGGGCTCAAGGGATCCTCCCGCCTTAGCCTCCTGAGTGGCTGGGAGCACAGGCTGCATCTTATCTCATTAAGACTTGCTATGCTTTGAATGTCCCTTTGGAAGGGGAAGTGTGCCTTCCGCCCTCTGAAGATTTGCTGAAAAGCAAATGACAAAAGGCAAATTAATAGGAGAAAAGGCATATAAATGTATTAATATGGCTGAAGGAGACTCACGCCATGACTACCACAACCCCGCAATGGGGTACAGAAGCGTGTACCCCTTATTCGTAGGGGAGGGAGGAGGTGGGGAATGCAGACAGTTCTTCTGAGGGGCAGCAAATGGTTATTAGGGAAAAAGAATGGACCCGGGAGGCAGAAATTAACTTGTCTTAATTAATGATTAATTAATAAGTAAAGGATTCTCTCTGGAATCTGAATGAGCCCGAGAGGCAGGCACCATCTGGTGGAAAGGCTTTTCAAGTGCGGGCGCATCTTCAGACCTCTTCTCTGTCACAGACAGTGAGGTAACGGGGAGGGGATAGGAGGGCCCTACTGGAATGTCTAAAAGGTAGTTTGAGGTCAAAACCAGATGGCATTTAGAATTTGAAATTTGATTTTGGGAAATTTGTCAAATATAAAAGGTTTAAAACATTTGATATCAACATAAGAAAGGTTTAAAACACTTGATCAAAATAGAATCACAGCTCACTGTAAAATAATAGCCATTCATTTAGCCAAAAGGACAATGAAAAGATTTCAGAAAGCAAAATCTTTACTTTTTGATAGAGAAGAGATTCAGGTTTCTAAACAATCAAAAGACCTAACACAGACAGTAAGAGGCACGTTCTGACCACTCCCCCCCCTTTTTTTTGGCAGTTTACTGAAAAGGTGAAGAAAAAATTTACTATTTCTTAATACCATGTGAAAATCCTGTTCAAAAGAAAACAAGTTCTACCTTTGCATTGGTATATTATTAACGTCAAAACTAATTTTATTTTATTTTTTGTTATGAAGTTTTGCTCTGTTGCCCAGGCTGGAATGCAATGGTGCAATCTCAGCTCATTGCAGCCTCCACCTCCCAGGTTCAAGTGATTCTCCTGCCTCAGACTCCCGAGTAGCTGGGACTACAGGGGCCTGCCACCATATCTGGCTAATTTTTGGTTTTAGTAGAGACGG
>NW_016107879.1:1031146-1033185 GCF_001604975.1 Cebus imitator | reverse complement strand
ATCTTGGCTCACTGCAACCTCCACCTCCTGGGTTCAAGCAATTCTTCTGTCTCAGCCTCCTGGGTAGCTAGGACTACAGGTGAGTGCCACCACACCCAGCTAATTTTTTTATTTTTTGTATTTTTTGTATTTTTAGTAGAGACGGAGTTTCACCATGTTGGCCAGGATGGTCTCTATCTCTTGACCTGATGACCTGCCCGTCTTGGCCTCCCAAGGTGCTGGGATTATAGGTGTGAGCCACTTCACCAGGCCATGCCCGGCCAGTAGTCTTAACTACATGTGTTAATTGTAGTTTTAACTCTTAGTAACCCTAAATTCCAGTGAAAAACCTAGGGGGTGAGCAATTTTAATTGTTAGGTACCAGGTTCATAGCCCACAACAGAGGACAGAGCTGTGAGGACAGTGCCTGCAGAGTCCAACCCCTCCCAGCCCGGTCAGCAGGCAGAGCTGGGCCAGGGAGGATGGGATGATGCTGGGCTTGGTTCTGCTCTGCAGCAGGTGGCCGAGGCACCGAGGACCACATATGTCCCCAGGACTCACCATGGCCACCTCTCTAAAGCCTAGAATCTAAAAGCTTAAAATAAAAAACATGAGGTCATAGACAAACAAGTATTAAAAACGTCATAGAAGCAACAGTTTTAGATCTTAAAACATCTAGCAGAGATGTTGTAAATTAGTCTGACCTGTAGACCCAGGCAGAAAGGTCTGAAATTCTCCAGACATTCTTATCTTATTCTACCAAAAGTTATTTAAAAATTTTTTAATTTGTTTTATTTTTTAGTCTTTTATTTTTCAACTACTTTCTGTGAAGTTTTATAATTTTAAATAGAGATAGGGTCTTTGTGTTGCCTAGGCTGGTCTCAAACTCCTGACCTCAAGCAATCCTCCCACTTCAGCCTCCCAAAGTGCTGGGATTACAGGTGTTAGCTACCATGTCTGGCTACCTACAGTTTTGAAACTACTTTCTTCTTTTTTTTTTTTTTTTTTTGAGATGGCGCCTCGTTCTGTCGCCAGGCTGGAGTGCAGTGGCATAATCTCAGCTCACTGCAACCTCCACCTCCCGGGTTCAAGCAATTCTCCTGCCTCAGCCTCCCGAGTAGTTGGGACTACAGGCGCATGCCACCATGTCCAGCTAATTTTTGTAGTTTTAGTAGAGACGGGGTTTCACCATGTTGGCCAGGATGGGCTCAATCTCTTGACCTTGTGATCCGCCCGCTTCGGCCTCCCAAAGTGCTGGTATTATAGGCGTGAGCCACCGTGCCCGGCCTTGAAACTACTTTCATTTATCAAAGATTACTAAAGTCTGTGAACCTGAAAAGCATTTAGACTTATTATTATTATTATTATTATTATTATTATTTTTGAGATGGAGTTTCGCTCTTGTTGCCCAGACTGAAGTGCAATGGCACAGTCTTGGCTCACCACAACCTCCGCCTCCCGGGTTCAGACGATTCTCCTGCCTCAGCCTCCCAAGTACCTGGGATGACAGGCGTGTGCCATGATACCAGACTAATTTTTTGTATTTAGTAGAGACGGGGTTTCACATGTTGGTCAGGCTGGTCACAAACTCTGACCTCAGGTGATCCACCTGCCTCCACCTCCCAAAGTGCTGGGATTACAGCCTTGGGTTGATCCATTAATGAGCACTTACGTATTTGTAAGTCAGTTTGGTACCATGTAGACAGTATCCCAACAGGCATGTGTATAAACATGTATTAATGCAAATACTGAGAAACACAAATCTTATAGCTTTAAAAAATTTTAACCACAAGACAGGCAAAACTCACTGGTTTAAAAGGACAGTTACACTAAATTATGCCACTCACTGTAAATGGAACAAGTTATAGCTGAAACGCTTACAGAATTATTGAGAAAACAGGATAGCAAATTTATATTTCATTCAAAGCACAAAGAAAATGTAAGCTTTTGAAAAGGAGCTTAAGGGCCGGGCGTGGTGGCTCACGCCTGTAATCCCAGCACTTTGGGAGGCCGAGGCAGGTGGATCACGAGGTCAAGAGATCGAGACCATCCTGGTCAAC
>NW_016107879.1:1028522-1030706 GCF_001604975.1 Cebus imitator | reverse complement strand
AAAAAAAAAAAAAAAAGAGCTGGGAGCAGTGGCTTATGCCTGTGATCCCAGCTACTCAGGAGGCCGAGGCAGGAGAATCACTTGAACCCGGGAGGTGGAGGTTGAGGTGAGCCAAGAAAAAAAAGGAATGCTGGGTGCTGTGCCTCATCCCTGTAATCCCAGCACTTTGGGAGGCTGAGGTGGGCAGATCACTCGAGCCCAGGAGTTTGAGACCCGCCTGGGTAACATGTCCAAACCCCATCTCTACCAAAAAATATAAAAAAAATTAGCCGGGTGTGATGGTGCATGTCTATAGTTCATATTCCTAGCTCCTTGGGAGGCTGAGGCGAGAGGATTCCTTGAGCCCAGGAGGTGAAGGTTGCAGTGAGTCAGGAAAGGCCACGTACAACATGTATTTGTGTGTAAATGGATACATAGTTTCTAGTTTAATCTCTGTTTTCCAGCTGGACCAGAGCTCAGGGTGGAGCCCATTAACAACCAGGACCAACAAAGCTTTTGCAGTTTCCAGGGCTGGATACTTACTATGTGAAAGGCGGGCGTAGCTGGAGGGCAGAGCATCTAGACCCCCAGAAACAAAGGATTCCATGTTTACACTGAAGCTTGGGTCCCCAGTAACAAGGAAATGCTCCAGGACCAGCTTTCATAGAGCTTCCATAAGCACCTCACTGCAACAGCATTCCCCCAAGGCTGATGTGAGGCCCAGTGCCAATCAGCGTCTTCTGTGATCAGCCCATCACCATGGGAGCCTGATTCCTCTGTGGGGCTTCCAGTGCGTCCAAGTGTTCAAACCGTGCCTGCCTTTCTTCCCTTCCTTCCTCCCCTCCCTCCCTTCCTCTCTCTTTTTCTATTTTCCCTCCTTCCTTCCTTTTCTTTTCTCCCTCCCTTCCTCTCTTTTTCTTTCTGTTTTTCCCTCCATCTCTCCCTCCCTTCTTCCTTCCTTCCTTTTTTCCTTCCTCTTTCTTTCTCTCTTTCTCTTTCCCTCTCCCTCCTTTCTTTCTTTCGGGGAGTCTTGCTCTGTCACCCAGGCTGGAGTGCAGTGGTGCAATCTCGGCTTACTGCAACCTCCACCTCCCAGGTTCATGTGATTCTCCTGCCTCAGCCTTTCCAGTAGCTGGGATAACAGGCACGCGCCACCACACCTGGCTGATTTTTGTATTTTTAGTAGAGACGGGGTTCCACCATGTTGGCCAGGCTAGTCTTGAACTCCTGACCTAAGGTGATCTGCCTGCCTCAGCGTCCCAAAGTGCTGGGATTACAGATGTGAGCCACCGCGCCCGGCCTCAAGCCGTGCCTTTCTTACAGAGAGGCACAAAGAAATGAGAAGCCCCTGCAGGAAAAACTATTCGCTGCAGCCACTGTCAGCCACCTCCAAAGCTGTAGCCCTTGCCAGTGACTTGCCAGCCATCGCACACACAGGTGTCAGGCGCTCTCACAGTACATGGTAATCCTTGGTATCTCAAAAGCCAAAGAGATCTGGCAATTTAATGCAAGGCAGCAGCGCTTTAGACCTGAGGGTCTTGGGAGCTCATGACTCTTGGGGCTCCACTAGGAAAACAGAAAATCCCAAAATAGGGGCTGTGCATGGCACCTTTTTCTATGTTCTTCAAGGGGTCTCAGGGTGGCTAGAAGTCTCCTCTAGGCCGGACACGGTGGCTCACACCTGTAATCCCAGCACTTTGGGAGGCCGAGGCTGGCAAATCACGAGGTCAGGAATTCTAGAGCAGCCTGGCCAAGATGGTGAAACCCCCGTCTCCACTAAAAATACAAAAAATTAGCTGGGTGTGGTGGCGGATGCCTATAATCCCAGCTACTTAGGAGGCTGAGACAGGAGAATCGCTTGAACCCTGGAGGCAGAGGTTGAAGTGAGCTGAGATCGCACCACTGCACTCCAGCCTGGGTGACAGAGTAAGACTCTGTCTCAGGAAAAAAAAAAAAGAAGTCTCCTCTAGATTTCTTCATGTGGCATCAAAGACGGGAAAGGGAAGGAGTCTTAGAAAAGCCAATTTGGGGAGATTTTAAGTTTTCTAAAAAGCCAATGAAGGTCTAAATTTTTCTCAGCAAAAAATCATGTTAACGTGCAAGTGGCTCATGCCTGTAATCCCAGCACTTTGGGAGGCCAAGGCCGGCAGATCACATGAGGTCAGGAGTTCAAGACCATCCTGGCCAACATGGCGAAACCTGTCT
>NW_016107879.1:1022697-1027517 GCF_001604975.1 Cebus imitator | reverse complement strand
ATGGAGCAATCTCAGCTCAGCAACCTCTGCCTCCTGGGTTCAAGCGATTCTCCTGCCTCAGCCTCCTGAGTAGCTGGGATTACAGGCATGTGCCACCATGCCCGGCTAATTTTGTATTTTTAGTAGAGACGGGGTTTCTCCATGTTGGTCAGGCTGGTCTCGAACTCCTGACCTCATGATCTGCCTGCCTTAGGTGATCCGCCTGCCTCAACCTCCCAGAGTTCTGGGATTACAGGCGTGAGCCACCTCGCCCAGCCACCTAGTCCACATTTTAAATTGTGGTAAAATACACACAAAATGTACTATTTCAACCACTGTGAGTGCACAGTTCAGTGGTGTTAAAGACACGCACGCTATAGTGAAACCATCACTGCCATCCAGCTCCAGAAAGTTTTTCATCCTGCAAAACTGAAAACTCTGTCCCCATTAAACGCTCATTTCCTACTCCTCCCTCCTCCAGCCCTCGGCACCCCCCATCTTACTACTTTCTGTTGCTAGGAATTTGACTATTCTGGGGACCTCGTGTAAGCGGAAGCATATAGTTCTTGTCTGTGTCTGGTTCTCTCCCTGAGTGTAATGTCTTCACGGTTCATCCCTGTTGTGGCCTGTGTCTGAACTGCCTTCCTTTCGATGGCGGAATGATATTCCACTGTGTGAAGAGACCACAGCTTATTGATCCTTCCATCTGTGGACAGACACGTGGGTTGCTTCCTCCTTTTGGCCACTGTGAGCAGTGCTGCTGTGAACATGGGTTTACAAACATCTCTTCATGACCCTGCTGTCAGCCGGGTGCGGTGGCTCACGCCTGTCATCCAGCAGTTTGGGAGGCCGAGGCAGGCGGATCTGTTCTCATCTGTCAAATGTTGAGGCACAGGGACTCGCTCAAGGCCACATACAGCTGACTGTGGCAGGTCTGGGGTTCACACTCAGCTCTCCAGAACGCATACATACACACCACTCGCCACCACGCTGAACTGCCTGACTACGGCAGGTGTCTCCACAGCCTGTTCTGTACTTCAAGCACAGTAAGAAATGGAGCTGTGTTAATGTCAAAGAATATGATATAGGCAGTGATTCTTTTTTTTTTTTTTTTTTAATAGAGAGCAGGTACTGGCCAGCTTAGAAAAATAATCATGTTAGATGCCTTAGTTCATTCCTCTAATAAGCCTGTTGATCTGATCATCCCTGTTGCCAGTATCTCCACCTTCTACAAAATGGGTAGTCTTTTTCTTCATTCTGCCTCATGGAGAAGATAATTTGAAGGGCCACAGGAAGTTATTTGCTTCTTTGAAGCGTTTTACAACAGGATAGATCTCATGAATCAGATCCTCCATGCAGATGATGCCATATTTTCCAAGAGATTGAGCAGTCAGAACGTTATCTGTGAAAACAATTCGCTTCTCTTTTATTTTGCCATGACCCCGTTTGTGGATTAGTTCATTTACTGACTTCAGATTTGGGTACCCCCATGTAATATATGGCTCTACAACCCTTAGCATGTTAATTGAAGCCTTGTTGAGCTTCACCAAGGCTCCATCGAAGACTTGACGAAGGCAAAGCAGCTGCAACACCTCTCGGACCTGTGGGCTCACGCCATCGATACCTCTGATCCTGATGACAGATGCCAGTTTGGGTTCTGCAGGTACACAGAAGTTGCCAACTTTCCTTACCATCCTCACCATTTGAATTTCAGCTCTGTACACCTGCCTATATTCCTTGTGATAGTGCTTTGCTTTTTCGTAGATAAGCTTCCTCCTTGCCTTTCGAAGCATCTTTTGGGCAAACTTCTTTCTCAGGCGCCTGATCTTCAGCGCTGCGAAATTCCTTCGCTTTTTCTTAAGGGTTTCTGGCACAGCAGGGACCTTCTTCTTTTCTACACCCTCCATGGTTCCAGCCGGAAAAAGGGGAAGTTCAGGCCACTGATTCTTAAACATCCTATAACCTGCCCACGGAACAGTGGCCACAGAAGACGCTGCTGGGCTGGCCAGGAGGGAACCCAGAGAGGAGGTGGGTGAGGGGAAAGAACACTAGGCCCATGCTTCTGGAGACAGAGTTTCAGATGGAGACAGCACGGCACAAGCTACCACATTTAGAAACTGATTACTCCCTGGCCGGGTGCGGTGGCTCAAGCCTGTAATCCCAGCACTTTGGGAGGCCAAGGCGGGTGGATCACGAGGTCAAGAGATCGAGACCATCCTGGTCAACATGGTGAAACCCCGTCTCTACTAAAAATACAAAAAATTAGCTGGGCATGGTGGCACGTGCCTGTAATCCCAGCTACTCAGGAGGCTGAGGCAGGAGAATTGCCTGAACCCAGGAGGCGGAGGTTACGGTGAGCTGAGATTGGGCCATTGCACTCCAGCCTGGGTAACAAGAGCGAAACTCCGTCTCAAAAAAAAAATAAAAAAATAAAAAAAAGAAACTGATTACTCCCAGCTGCAGCTGCATCTAAGCTGCAAGCACACCACAGCCCCACGTCCCTCCCACCACCCCAGCTTCACTGCAAGCAACAGCGGAGCCCTGGGAGGCCTGACAATGGGTTTTATCCAAATTCAGGCTGCCGAGGACAGGCGGGGCTGGGAGTGAGTGCTCAGTCCGCCGGGCTGGCAGGCCTGGTGCCCCCTGCTGCACGCAAAGGAGATGACAGGGGAGCTGGGCAGGCATCCACCAGGCGCTGGGCACCTGAGGGTTTTTCTCATCTCCAGATATCAGGGCGACTCCCCATGGGACTCCTGGGGAAGATACTTAGCACGGTAGGATTACAGGTTTGTTTCTGTCACTCGAAGCCCTAACTTCTTTTAGAGGATGGCCCCATCTCTGTGAATGACCCAAACCAGGGCCTGGAGTCATCTGACAGCTCCTCATCCCCACGCCCAGGCCCTTCCCTTTGCTGGTTCCTGTGCCACTCTGGCTCCGGGACCCTGTCCCTTCTCACCTGGGTAGCTCCCAGCAGGCCCTGCGGCCTGCCTCACCCACCCCTATAGAACCTGGCAGCCCAAGCCCTCTGGGACTGCCTGCTACTTCCAAGACTGAGCTCATAATATGCTGGGCCTCTGCTCTGTCCCCAAGGTTGTCATGAGTTCCCAGAACATGCTGTGCCCACTCCCTAGCCTTCCCTCCTCCTGTCCTGTCCAGCCCTCTTGGGTCCCTGCTGTGCTCATGAGGCAGAAGGGCCAGGAGCAGGGACCCAAGGCCACCTGCTCTGAACCCCAGCCTTACAAAAGCACCTTGGGAGGGAGACAGGTCCACTTCGATCACTCGGAGATGGAATTCGCTGTTCTTGTCCATCCTGTGGAACCTAGATTGCACCTCCTGCTATCAGCTCCAAGTCCCAGCTGCAACCCTGTCGCATTCCCTTGGGCCCTCCCGCTGCTGCGTGGGGTGGAGGGCTGCCAGGAATACTATTTGTCCAGCCCTGGGAGGGCCATGCTTGTCATTCTCCCCGAGTTCCTGTTTTCCCTGGCTCGGGGGACAGGTGCTTACAGACATGCTGCTTCAGTTAAACTATCCACAGCAGGCACGCACGCTGTAAACCAGAACACAGAAACTCAGTCTCCTTGGCAAGCAAGAGTTTATTTCTATACCTTTGTAAATATTAACTCAGTGATCACGACAAACATGGAGCAATCTCAATGCTGTTTATCCGGAGGACGGTCTGCGGGGTCACAACGACTGAAAGAAAAGATGTCATGGGCTTGACCACAGACTCTGCTGCCATCAGTTACAGCAGGGGTTGTGCACACAGCCCTCCCCTGCAATGCCCCCTGCCGCACACGGCCATGTTTATCTCCAGGCCGTGTGTGTGCGCTGACTGCCTCGCTAGCCTGTTCTCTCACTGTTGGCAGGTGCAGAGGCTGGGACAGCAGACGCCTTGTGGCGTGCTCTGTGCTGGTACCTCACCTCTCTTCCCACAGTCTATGCTGCGACCTCTGGAGTGCGTGGGAGGATGGCCCCACCTGACTTACCCTGAGGCTACCTGGAAGTGTCAGTAGGTACACGAGAGGCTGCCCTACCCAGCCGACTGTAAGGTGAAGGCCAATACCAGTATTCTGGGTATATTTAACTATGCCCACTGTTGGTGGTTTTAGGCCGGCAACTGCAGCTGTAACAAGAGCTATGAGGGGCGGAATTCTGCGGCCGCTCAGCTGTGTGGCCCCGTGCCCCATGGCGTTCTGTCTCTCAGGATGCTCACTGTGGGGACTGTCCTCAGTGTGGCCCCACAAGGACAGCCCCAGGCCTGCTGGTGGATTAACTGCTGCCTTGGGGGCAATGCTAGGCATCATGGGTTGGAACAAAGTGGGGTCACGTGTGGAGGGTCAAGGAGAAGGGGAGTGAGGCTGGGCCCTCTGGGTGCCCCCTCTGAGATGAGGGTGGAAAGCGGACAGTGGCAGCCAGAATGAGACCTGCCTGGCTTCCTGTCCCGAGACCCACACACCCACGCCCTCCGCCCACACGCGCCTGGCAACCTGCAACGTGCAGCAGGGCCCCTCGGTGCTTTCTCGAACTTACTTCTCTTCTTCTTGAAGTTTTTCCTTTTCCTAAATCTCATAATGATCCTTGGCCACGATTCTGTCTTTTCGATGACTGTGGCTTCTACTCGAACAAGATCCTTTCTAGAAGGAAGAAAAATAAACAGTGATGTACCTTTTGGATTATTTTTCAAATGCTTTAGGTGAGAATTTCTAAAATGAAGTTTTACTTTCTCTGTTGCTGATTATGAAATATGCCCACAATGTAAACATTTTGAAAACCATAAAAAAGAACCACAAAGAACAGTTCTGCAGAGTCTGTGAACAAATTTTTTTTTTTTTTTTTTTTTT
>NW_016107879.1:966055-1021097 GCF_001604975.1 Cebus imitator | reverse complement strand
TGGTATTTTTATTAGAGACGGGGTTTCACCATGTTGGCCAGGCAGGTCTTGAACTGACCTCAGGTGATCTGCCCACCTCGGCCCACAAGGTGCTGAAATTACAGGCACGAACCACTGTGCCCAGGCTACAGTGTTTCTATCAGATGTTGGAGATCATCTTAAATTTTACTGATTAGAAAAAATCCATTCATACTAAACTTAAATGTTTAGAGACAAAGTATATTATATAACAAACTCAGCAGACATGCATATTAGATAATGACAAATAATAAAATCAGTATTTTTAGAGTTAGTTGCAGCATGACACGGTCACTCCCAGTGGGTTTCCTGCGATGAAAAACAATCTGCTTAGGAGAAGCTTTCTAGAATTTTTTGTTAATGTGAAATGTTTCAAATAATGCAAAGGTCTACCTTCTGAGGAGGAATTTTAGAAAATCACGTATCGTGTGTGTGTGTGTGTGTGTGTGTGTGTGTGTGTGTTGGACTCTTGCTCTGTCACCCAGGCTGGAGTGCAGTGCTGCGATCTTGGCTTACTGCATCCTCTGCCTCCCAGGTTCAAGCGATTCTCCTGCATCAGCCTCCGGAGTAGCTGGGACTACAAGCATGTGCCACCACGCTCGGCTAAGTTTTTGTATTTTTAGTAGAGACAGGGTTTCACCGTGTTGGCCAGGATGGTCTCAATCTCCTGACCTCGAGAACCACCTGACTCAGCCGCCCAAAGTGCTGGGATTACAGGCTTAAGCCACTGCGCCCGGCCACAGTCATGTATCTTATATTGTGATAATTAAGCAACCCAGAAAAGTTACCTGTTGCAGAGGTAATTATAATTTTATAAACAGAGTAGGTAAAAATCAAATAGACGCCCCTCCCAACCCCCGCGCCCAGCAAAAAGAATTAGAGCTAAAGGCTAGAACTGCTTAGCTAAATAGACCATGCAGTTTTTTTGAGGTGGGGTCTCGCTCTGTTGCCCAGGCTGGAGTGCAGTGGCCAATCACAGCTCACTGCAGCCTTAACTTCCCAGGCTCAAGTGATCCTCCTACTTTAGCCCACAAAAAGCTGGGAGTACATGTGTGTGCCACCACGCCCAGCCAATTGCTTGGAATTTTAGTAGAGACGAGGTATTTGAGGTCTTGCTATGTTGCCCAGGCTGGTCTGGAACTCCTGAGTTCAAGCAGTCCCTGCCTTGGCCTCCCAGTGTGGGGTGGGTCACGCCTGGCCTAGGCCATGCAGTTCTGAATGGTGCGTAAGACACGTGAGCACCCAGGGAAATGCCTGTCAGCCAGTCTTCACCATTTAAAAACAGCAGCTGCTGTCAAAGCTAAAGGCAGAATAGTGTCTTGGCAGAAACTGCGCAGTTTTTCCTCCTAGATGTGGGCTAGAAAGTGCACCACATCCTTTGCTGGGATTTTTATGATCTCTGCACTCAAGCATTTTTCCACGGGGATGCATTAGTGAGACTGGAAGAGCGCAATAGAGACATGTTCTGCCCTCAGCACTGTGCAATGTGCGGTCTCCCTTCCTCCAAGAACAGACCTACTGGGCCAGGTACCGCCCTCAGAGCAGCGGAGGCCTGCCCTGCACTTGGACCCCAGCCCCACCGTGGGCATCCCCCACAGTCCCTTCTGAGCCTCAGCTTTGTTGGCCTCCACCTGGGACTGGGGGGACCCTCCTCAGTGTGAGCTGGAGCGTAGGGATTGCATATTTGGTGGCTGAGCCCCTGAATGTCCAGAGAAGCTTGGTGGTCTCACCTTCTCCAGTCGAATTCTCTCTCCACACTGGAGGTCTAGTTCATTTCCAATTAAGATCAGGTCTTCGGAGGTCACTTTCCACTGGTGGCTGGCAAAGTGTACCACAGCAAAGAGCCTGCCGTACTGCCCCGTGGCGATCAGCTCATTCACCTTCCTCACGATCTCTGCGGGTAAGGCGGGTGGGCAGGCAGTCACCCTCCACTGCTCCCCCATGTACTGCAGTGTGACGTGCAGCTCCTGGTGGACGGGACGCCAGCACCCCTGGTGAGCACCTCACTGCGGGCGGCCCAGCCCTGCTCCACCCCCTGCAGGCACAAGTGTGGGCACAGGGCCAGTCTGCTGCTCCAGGAGCACTGGCACTGTGGCACGCGGGGCTTTCACAGACAGACGCTCCGCAAGACTGCAGAGAACGCCCAGACCACCTCCTGCGACTTTCCCGCCTAAGCACTCGGCAGGCCTGGCTCCACTTCTACAAGTCTAGGGCGGGTGAAGCCCTCCACCTCCTTCATTCCCATTCATTACTAATGAGGAGCCAGCAGGCCAGGAGTGTAAAAACGCTGAGAAGCGAAAGGTCTTTGCCATGAGGAACGCCCTACATCCCACCCTCACATCCCACCCCTGGGGCAGGACGGGTTCTCCCTGCATGCCTGTGCCCACAGGGGCTCCGTGCTCCGTTCCTGTCATCCCTGCTCTGACACAGGTCACAGTTGCCTCTCTCTTGTACTGTTTACTCTGAACAAGCATTTATTTATTTATTTATTTTTTAAAGACAAGGTTTCACCATGTTGGTCAGGCTGGTCTTGAACTCCCAACCCTCAGGTGATCCGCCAGCCTTGGCCTCCAAAGTGCTTGGATTACAGGTGTGAACCACCAGGCCCAGCCTGAACAAGCATTTAATGTGCACCGACGCCTGGCCCGACTGAGGGCTGGACACGCAGAAGGGACGACAGAGTGCCTGCCCCGGAAACTGTCAACACCAGAGCGCTGGCATCGAGGGCAAAACTCTTGGTGGACCTGTTTCACTCGCACAGTATCTGAAACAGCATTTAGAATGTAACAAGATAAAATGTGAGAAGATTCCACTCAAGAGTCTTGATTTCCAGCGTTTTGGAAAGTGAGGATCATGGGTCCCTTTTGACATGGGCTCCAGGTCAACATGAGTACTGATGCCCCTACGTGTTTCTCCAACAGCCAGGGTGGCACCGGCTTCCGTTAGCTGTGCTGAACTGTACCAGCTGGGGCGAGCTGTCCCTGAGCCCACCAGGAGCGGGAGATGAGAGATAGGGCAGGACCCCGCCTCACTTATGCCAGCTGCCTGCAGTGTGGCAGGCGTTCAAGGAGCAGTCAAACGAGTAACACTTGAAATACTGACACTAACCAGCAGAAGTGAACGTGAGTGCTTGCCCTGCGCTGTCTGGGACCACCGGAAACACGGAGCCCTCGCTCTGTGCCCAGGGACCACCTCTGTGGTGACGGGAGCAGGGTCTGGGCGGTGCCCTCCAGTTTCTGTCTCCCAGGGAGGTCTTACCCGCATGGTGTCTGGTCTCCTCAACTGGGTCTGGCAGGACAATTTCTGGCCATGGAGGTGAACTCAGGGAGGTTTTAGGAACATATCTGTAAAACACATTTCGTACACAAATGTCACACGCACTTGAAAAGGCAGCTTAAAGCCTCCAAGAAATGGCCACACACAAATGTTGGGAAGGGACCCCAGGCCACAAAAAGGCTGGTTCTTTAGGACAGGCCCCGCCCGTCTGCGGTAAGCCGAGGACAGGCTCCCTGCATCCTCTTACAGCCACAGGGAGCAGTGGCTCATCATTTACTCACTAAAGCAGGAACTCTCAGCGGTCTGCTCCAAGAGCCCACGCTTGGGCACCTCTCAATGCTGCAAGGGTGCCCATCCAAGGAAGCTGGGCTTGTGGTATCTCGGGACACATTTACCTTGGAGGCACAGGCTGAAATGCCCAGCCCTCCACTTTCCCCACAACCCGGGATACAGGGCCAGCAGCTCTCCTGCCTCGCCTGGCATCCAGTGGCCCTGGAATGGCAGCTCCAATGACCCTTCGCCACATCCTGCTCAAACAGGACCATGTTCCCTGCCCCTGCCCACCTCCAACTCCTCCCAGGTAAGTGCCTGCTCTTCCTTCATGCCCAGATGACTGACAGGCAGAACTGGCTCTGACCCCTGACAGTTAGTCCTGGTGACTAAAACTGAGCAGATGGGAAAACAAGCACCCACCAGAAAGGGCTGTGTTGGGATCAGATGGCGACTGTTCCCAGCCGGCCCCAGCACTGCCAGTGCTCTCAATCCCAGCAGCTATATAGCACCACAGTCCCCAGCCGCCTCCCCCTCCCCCCTCAGGATGCCAAGCTTGGTGCAAGCAACACCTCTTTTTTTTTTTTTTTTTTTTTTTTTTTTTGAGATGGGGTCTTGCTCTGTCACCTAGGCTGGAGTGCAGTGGCGCAATCTTGGCTCACTGCAACCTCTGCCTCCAGGGTTCCAGCGATTCTCCTGCCTCAGCCTCCTGAGTAGCTGGGATTACAGGCAAATGCCACCATGCCTGGTTAAGTTTTGTATTTTTAGTAGAGACAAGGTTTCGCCACGTTGGCCAGGCTGGTCTCAAACTCCTGGTCTCAAGTGATCCGCCCACCTCAGCCTTCCAAAGTGCTGGGATTACAGTCATGAGGCACCGCGCCTGGTCCACCGACTTCTTCATTTTGTGACTCTCCCCAGCCTGCTCAGCCCCAGGCAGGTCGGGGGAGAAGAGGGGAGGAAAGAAAGGGAGGGCCTAGATTCAAAAGGAGGTGGGATCTTTCTGACTTTCTGCTGTCTACAAAGAGGGAGGGTGGGTAGATTCCAAACTGAACTATTCAGAACTCTTTTTAAGCTTTTATTGCTGCTGCCACTGCAAAGTAAAATTTCAGTCTTTCTCTCCAGTGTCGCATTAGGAAGGAGAAAACTACCTGCTCCACATGCAAAACGTGCGGCCCCCACACCAAGGACCAGGTGCGTCCATGCTGTTGGCTGGCAGGCAGGAGGGGCTCCACAAGAATCTGGGAGAGGAATGAATGCTTTCCCAGTGGGGAAGGGCCTGGAGCGCCTAGAAACATGAACTCTGTGGTCTGTGGCTGGTCAATGACCTGAGGGACAAGGAGGACAAGGAAGGTGCTGCTCTCTACAAAACGTCTTTGATGTGCTTGATGGCCGTCTCCCCAGATGGGCCCAGCCGTGCTCAGTGTGAGAAGAACACACTGGCAGCAGGTGCTAATCTCTCACACAGGACAGACAAGCACAACCTGGCCACGTGCTAACTTACAACCTCTTCCTACGCTCAGATTCGCAGCTTCTCTTGAGAAGCAAGAAAGCCTCTGCACCTCCCCACTGCGGAGGAGCCCCGGAGTCCCGGCAGCAGTAAGAGCGGGCAACGTTTTGTGAGCGCTTACTGTATGCCAGGCACTGTTGTAAGCGCTGTAACTGTATACACTTACATAATCCTTTCCAGCACTCATAGAGACAGAAACAAACACTGCTTCCATCTGGGAGAAGCCCGGCGTCCCAGGCAGTGAGGGGCAGCCAGACTGCACCCTGGGGCTCCCCTGTGATCACTGCTCCCCCGCACTGCTCCTGTGTCTCCCACCAGTGAGTGGACGCTGTCAAGTGTCTCCTGCAGCTTTTAATACCTTAAAAATGTTTTTCTCAAGTACAAAATATCAACACTGAATGTGCTTTTTCAAAGAATGAGTTTCTCTGAGAGACCCTGATGCAACCTTCCTCATCAGAAATCTTGATTTAGGACTTCAAGCTTCTCCATAAAAGAGAGCAAACACAGACAGTCTTTCTCTTCGGTTTCTTGCAGTTACGTCTTTTATTTTAAGGGGCTGAGAAAAATACCGTCAAAAAAGTGAAAGCCAGAAGTGGTGCTGCGTGCCTGTAATACTGTAGCAGGATCACTGTAGGCCAGGAGTTCAATACCAGTCTGGGAAACATAGTGAAACTGTCTTTAAAAAAAAAAAAAGGAAATTTAAATATTACTGAGAACCAAAAGGTAGGAAGTTTTGACTTTAAAAAGACGGTCCTACAAATGAAAGGAAAAGAGGCACCAAAACCCACATTTTGATATTACCCTGGTGGAAATGAAGTACTCTGCGAATTGAACCTTTGAGCAGCAGACCAAAGGGACCCTGGGGGAAGAGAGACACGCATCATTACTATTAATACGACAAATGCAAACTGCTCCTCCCGGTATGCGGTGTAAACCACTGCATGTCAAGCTGCCTGCAGAAACACCTAGGTGAGCAAAACCAAAAGAATGTCACTTACAGCTACTGGCTATGTGTGCTGAGCTCAGCTTGCCACGCCATCAACAAGCGCCTGAGACCAGAAGCACCCGCCCACTAACTCATGCCTTCACCAAGTGCCCAGTAGGTTCAGCCCCTGTTCCGTGCCCAAGTGTGGGAGCAGCCTCCACGATGGCCCTGCTGAGCCCCGCCTCCTGCTATTCTGGCCCCCGTCAGCCCTGTCATCCCCCAAGGAGTGGTCTGTGTGTCCCACAGCTTGTGACAGATGTGCTGGCTCATCACTTCTGGGATTAGGTGATAACCAACTGGGCCTTCCATCTTGGATGCCTGCGCTCACTCTCTCCGATCTCGGCCTTGGGGCAGCCCTGCTGTCAGCAGCCCTACGTAGAGGTCCACGTGGCGGGGAACTTGGCCTATCGCCAACACCCACAGGAACGACCTTGCAAGTGGATTCTCCAGCTGCTGGCGCAGCGGAGTCTTGAGAGAACTACAGTCCATGTGAGCTAACGAGACCGAGCCAGAACCAGCCACCTAAGCTGCTCCTGTGTTCTTGACCCTCAGAATTGGTGTGAGGCTCTAAATGTTTTCAGCTGCTAAGTTTTGGGGCGATTTCTGATGTAACTGTAGCTATCGAATAGACCAGGGAACAAAGGCATTCAGCCTACTGAGAAGAGAGGGGCTCAAAATAAGTGCTTAGGTGCAAAAAGCGGAGAACAGGTTTCTCAATAACCACTTTTATTATTTATTTATTTATTTATTTATTTATTTTAAAGACAGGGTGCGTTTCACCATGTTGGCCAGGCTGGTCTTGAACTCCTGACCTCAGGTGATCCGCCTGCCGCAACCCCCCAAAGTGCTGAGATTACAGGCGTTAGCCACCATGCCCAGCCAATAACCACTTTTAAAGAAATTAAGCTATAATCTACATACCATAAAAGTCACCCTTTTAAAGTTCACCCATTAGCACTGGCTCCCTGTTTGTGTCTGCTCGGCTGCCTTCTCTCCTCTCCCATTTGGGTGCCTGGGGTCCAACCCTGGGCCTTTAGCTCTCCTCCATCCATGGCCATTCTTCTGGTGACTGCATCCAGTCTGATGGATTTAAATGCCCTGGATGTGCTGGTGACTCCCAGGTTGACACCTCCAGCCAGGGCCTCTCCCCTGGACTCGCATACCCACCTCCCACTGTGTCTAATGAGCACCTCACACTTCCAGAGGCTCCTCATTTCTCCCATGCCTGCATCTCTCACACTCCTCCCTCTCACAAGGGCAACTTCATCCTCCCAGTTGCTCAGGCCTCAAACCTCCATCAGTTTTGACCCCCTTCTCTTGCACACTACTCAGCCAACCCATCGGCAAATCCTGTTGGCTCTCCCTTCAAGCGATCCAGGATCTAACCAATTAGATCCTGGATCTAATTAGATCCTGCAAGCCACCACCTTCTCTTGCCTAGATTACTCCTAACACTCGACCCTCATTCTTGCCTTTCTTTCCTGCATGGCAGCTAGAGGAATTCTGTTAACACGTAGGTCAGAAGATGTCTCCATTTTGCAGAAACTCTCCAAGAGCTTCCCATTTCCTTCAGAGAAAAAAACCAAGTTCTCGCAGCAGTGGGCAGGGCGCCCGGAAAGGCGAGGCAATGCGACCTCCTACCGCCTCTCAGAATCTGCCTCTCTGTCTCTTTCCCCGGTTAACTCTTCATCCACACTCCACTTCCCTGCAGTTCCTGAAATGTGCCAGGCTCAAGCTTGCATCCTCATCCTTGTGTGAGCTGTGCCCTCACTTCCTGCATGTTTCCATGCAAACACCATCTCAGAGGAGAGGGTCTCTTTTCTTAGGAGAGAGATCACCCCTTTGCCAGGTGTGGTGGTGGGCGCCTGTAGTTCCAGCTACTTGGGATACTGAGGCACAAGAATCATTTGAATCCAGGCGGCGGAGGTTGCAGTGAGCTGAGATCGTGACACTGCACTCCAGCCTGGGCAACAGAGTGAGACTCTGCCTCAAAAAATAAAAGAAAAAAGAAAAAAAGAAAAAATTTATTCTAAGCCATCTGATGATGCCGCTATAGAAATATTCCAGTGATTTTGAACTCAGCACCTCTCTTGGAAGCCATCCCGTTGTGAAAAACTCAGCAAGCTTCTATATCTAATTTGCTTTTAGCTTTGGCCTTGGGTCCACAGGGAACAAACATTCTGCTTCCTCTCCCACAGTATTTCCTTTAGATCATCCTGGAGACTGTGACTGTGCACTTCCATCCTGTCTGCTTTGCTCACTCTTCAAGGACCCAGCTGCTCACTGTTTGGTCACCTTCTCTGTACTCACTCCACTGTGTGTCTTTCTCTCTTAAAGCGTGAGTCTGTACTTGAACACAGCATTGGAGGGGTGGTTTCATGTAGGTAGGTGGCATGGAGTAAGTCCCACTGCTTTTGTAAAAACTTTCCCGCCTACTTAAACCCAAGTTTTATTACGGAAAATGCCAAACATACAAAAGTAAAGGGAACTCTAGTGAACTCTCTCTCAATTATCCCTTCCCAGGTTCAACAGTTACCAACTCATGGTTAATTTTGGCATCTGCATTGCTTCTCGCCCAACTCTGTGATTATTATTACTTTCTTAAATTAATACTTTCTTAATACAGACTTTATTTTCTAGCGCAGTTTTAGTTTCACACCAAAATTGAGTGGAAGGTACAGAGAGTTCCCATATGTCCCCTGCCCACGTCCCCACAGCCTCCTGTCAATATCCCCCACCAGGCTGGCACGATCCTTACAATCAATGAACCTACACTGACACATCATTGTTATCCTCAGTCCACAGTTTACATTAACGTTCACCTTTGGTGGTGTACATTCTACGGATTTGGACAAACTTAAAATGGGATGTTATCTACCATTGTATTATACATACAGAATAGTTTCACTGCCCCCAGAGTCCTCTGAGCTCCACCTATTCATCCTTTCCTCCCAAATCCCATTATCTCTCATCTATCTTTTTACTGTTTCCACAGATTTGCCTCTTCCAGAATGTCAGAGTGGGAAACATACAAGATGTAGCCTTTTCTGGTTGACTTCTTTTACTTAGTAACATGTATGTAAGTTTCCTCCATGTCTCTTCATGACTCATTTCTTTCTATTGTATGGATGTGCTACAGTTCATGTAACCATTCATACCCTGAAGGACATCTGGGTTGCTTCCAAGTTTTGGCAATTATGGAACAATTTTTTTTGAGACGGAGTTTTGCTCTTGTTACCCAGCCTGGAGTGCAGTGGCCTATCTCGGCTCACCACAACCTCCGCCTCCTGGGTTCAAGCAATTCTCCTGCCTCAGCCTCCCGAGTAGCTGGGATTACACGCACGCGCCACCATGCCCAGCTAATTTTTATATTTTTAGTAGAGACGGGGTTTCACCATGTTGACCAGGATGGTCTCGATCTCTTGACCTCGTGATCCACTCGCCTCGGCCTCCCAAAGTGGTGGGATTACAGGCGTGAGCCACCACGCCCGGCCGGAACAATTCTTTAAATAGAGTTAGATCCAGTTTTTCTTTTTTGGGGTCATGGTGAGACATGAGACCCAGGTTTAAAACACACATAAACACTCGTACACACAAATATACACTTCAACCATTTTCAGGCAGAGATTTACAGAGTTTTTGACGAACATAACCTTTTTGGAGCCTCATATCAGCCCAGCGCCTTAAATACGGCTGTTTCTTTTGTTGAGTTCAGATTAGGCTAGGATATTCATCATGATTTTTCAGAGCTGCTCGCAGCCTGGGGCAATGGTTCAAGCACAGGCTTTGGAGCCGAACTGAGCTGCGCCTGAGCACTCTTCTTCCCCTTCCCCGCTGCGTGACCCTGGACAGGTTACCTAGCTCCTCTGAGCTGCAGGCTGGTCCCCCATAATATAGGGGCTATACCGAAGTTCAAGGGCTATCGTCAGAATTCAGGCTACTAACTGAAGGAATCAGAATCTGAATCTGGGTTCCCCAGCCTCCAAAGCCCCTGCTATATTCATTCAGTACAAACGCGATCAACACACAAGGCACCAGGTCGAACCCCGGCACATACATGGCGAGACTGCAGAGAGCAGCGCTCGCTCCGCGTCCTCCCTTCACTCCATATCCCGGGTCTCACCCGCTCCGGGCCCAGAAGGTCTCAGGATGCTGCGGCTGCATGCGGACACCAACCGCCCGAAGGTGACTGTCAGGGCGGTTGCCGCCATGGCCGCCGCCATCTTCCCGCAGTCTCGGCCGGAAGCGGGAGCGACGCAAACCTCGTGCGTAACGCACGGGCCGGATGGGGAACGTCGGTCCGGCTGTAACAGCGCCCCGGCGCGGAAGCGCGACGTCTGCGGCTCTGGGCCCAAGCTGGCGGCGGCGATGGCCTCGGCGGCTGTGGAAAGCTTCGTGACCAAGCAGCTGGAGCTGCTGGAGCTCGAGAGAGACGCGGAGGTGGAGGAGCGAAGGTACAGGCGGCCGCCGGCGCCGCTCCCTCGCGGTTGGTCCCGCGGTGTCCCGGGCAGAGTCTCCGAGGGGCTCGGCCTCACAGCCTGGGGCGGGAATTTCGTCTCCGACCCCCGAGTCCGAGCCAGGGACCGTCCGTCCCCTGCGTGGTCACCCCGAGTTGTCAGTCTCGTCACCTCCCGGGCAGCGCGCTGCGCTTTGGAACTCTTAAGAAGTCCTTTCGTTTCTCGACCCGAGACCCCCCAACGCTGACACCCTGGGCCCCGGCCCCGACCCCACTTCCGCCCGCAGCGGGTTAGCAGCCCTTTCCCTTGTTCGTCCGGTAAACGTGGTTTGCGCCCGTTCCGTGCCCGGCCCCGGCAGCGTGAGTCAGGTGCAGCGGCTGCCTCGGATCCGGCCAGCTGCGGGCTGGGCCTGAGCACAGTCCCTGCCGCTCCGGCGCCTCCAGGCCCGGCTGCGCGCGTGCTGGGGGGAACGAGCCTGGAGGAGGAACGCCCTTCCCCGGGGAGGGTCACGGTGGCTTCAAGGAGGAGGTGGGTGCCCGAAGGAAAATTGGAGTTAAGCCGGTGGATGCGGGGTGGGGTGGGGAGCAACCCTGAGAGGTGTGGACAGCCACGTGAGAGCTGGCCTTGCTTCCGAATGGGATTATTTATTTGTCCAAAACGAACAGAGCTAACACACATGTACTTTCCATGCGTTAATTCCTACACACCTCTGCCAACCCTGCAAGGTAGGTTTCTATTACTGTCATTTTCCGTCTAAGGAGATGGAGACAGACGGGTTAAGTAACTTGCCCAGGGTGACACGCTATAGCCCGATTCGCCATCAGGCAGTCTGCCTCCAGAGTTTGCAGGCAGCCATAGGTCGGCAGAATTTGTCCGAGAGGCTTTTGATCGTGGCGATTGAGAGCTTTTGCAGTTACTTGACTTTATCAGAATCCCAGCTCCTTCATATATGGCTGTGTGACTTCACAGGTTCTGTCTCGGAGCCTTACTTAACTTCATCTGTGAAAGTGGGATGATTCCCACCTGCCAGGTTTGCTCTGAAGGAAACGATCCCGTCAGTTAGGTGCTCAGAACCGTGCCAAGGACAGAGTCAGCCCCCATGGCAGTGGCTCTTCCTGAGAATGCTGAGCAGACTGGCAGGGTGAACCGGGAAGGCCCTGGCTAAGGAGCCAGCCTTCTGCTCAGTGTGTGCAGGATTGGCCATCAGCGGGGTTAAGTAGGAGAGGGAGGCGAATAGATGTGCATTATTAGGAGGGTCTCTGGGTCTCCTGTATTTGACTGGACTAGGAGGGGCCAGAAATAAGGTAGTTGACAGGCTCTTTTTAACCCAGGTGAGCAGTGATGTGGGTTTGAACCAGGGCTGTAGCAGCCAGGATAAGAGGCAGAGAAGTCCAGGTAGAAATAGGGGGAGCCTGAGAGGACTGAGTGACAGATAGGAGTAGAGCAGGGAGCACCAACGGCAGCATCTGTCTCAGGTGACTGGGAGAAGGGTTGTGGCATTAACTGCCCAAGGGGGATGTAGAAGGAGCGGGTTTGGGAGTGGAGCAGATTCAGAGTTCCATGGGGACATATTTAGTGCCCGTGAGTAGATCTTTATCTGTGTTTCTTTCCCTTTTACTTTTTCTGCATGGGTGGAAGTAGAAACTGGTAAAAATCCTGAAGCATCAATACCAGTTGTCTTCCAGGTCCTGGCAGGAGAACATCTCTCTGAAAGAGCTCCAGAGCCGAGGTGTGTGTTTGCTGCAGCTTCAGGTATCCAGCCAGCGCACGGGGCTGTACGGACGGCTGCTGGTGACCTTGGAGCCCAGGCGATGCGGTTCTGCGGCAGCTCTTCCCAGTAACAGCTTCACTTCTGGTGTGTGCCTATTCATCCAGACAGACACTGAAATTGACTGGCATTCAGACCACCTTGTACCCTCATAGAGACTGGATTACAACGACCAGTTGGAGAATAAAGCATTGCAGTGAAGAACTCTAATCAGAAGTCCAACAATTGATGTGGGTTTTTGTTGTCTAGATTAGCATTGTCCAAAATGGTAGCCATTAGCCATGCGTGGCCATCAAGCGTTTGAAGTGTGGCTTGTGATTGACGCAGATGTAGAATACACAACAGATTTGGAAGATTATGTTAAGAGCAGTTGGGAATATCTCGAGTGATTTTTTTGGAATACTGATGACATGTTGAAGTGTTTTTCATATATTGGGTTAAATATGTTGTTATTAAATTAATTTACCCGTTTCTTTTGAATTTTTTTTTTTTTTTGAGCCGGAGTCTCACTCTGTAAACAGGCTGGAGTGCAGTGGCATGATCTTGGCTCACTGCAACCTCCGCCTCCTGGGTTCATGCGATTCTCCTGCCTCAGCCTCTTGAGTAGCTGGGACTACAGGCGTGTGTCACAACGCCCAGCTACTTTTTTTTTTGGTATTTTTAGTAGAGACGGGGTTTCACCATATTGGCCAGGATGGTCTTGTACTCCTGACCTCAGGTGATCCACCCACCTCAGCCTCCCAGAGTGCTGGGATTACAGGCGTGAGCCACCGTGCCTGGCTTCTTTTAAATTTTTTAATATAGCTACTAGAAAACTTAAAACTACACGTGACTGGGTGCCTTTAATCCTGGCATTTTGGGAGGCCGAGGTGGGTGGATCGCTTGAGCTCAGAAGTTCAAGAGCAGCCTGGGCAACATGGCAAAACCCCATCTCTACAAAAAATAGAAAAATTAGCCAGCTGTGGTGGTGTGCACCTGTAGTCCCTGCTACTTGAGGGGCTGAGGTGGGAGGATCACTTGAACCTGGGAAGTTGAGGCCTCAGTGAGCCGAGATCACGCCACTGCACTCCATCCTGGGGCCAAAGTGAGATCCTGTCTCAAAACAAAACAAAAACTGCACCTCACTCTCGTTAATGTTTCTATGTAACATGGCCTTGGTCCCAGTTGTTGAATATGCAGTCTGTATCCTTCTGTATTTCCAACCCTTTCTTGTGCCAAGCATTTTTTGGCTAAGCTTGTGCCAGCCTGGTTGGAAAGGAGGGGCGGTTAGGAGAAGCTTCTTAACCACATGCCTGGGACGTTTGTGTTAGACGGCCACTGCCCCGGAAACCAGGAGGAAGCAGCATTGCCGGGGCTGTCCTTTTTACTATAAAAGTGTCTCTACCTAGTTTTGGTGGTGATGGAGTTTTGAATTTCATATTTTGATTTCATAGACTTTTGCCCAGCAATTAGGAATACCGGCTGGATTTGGAGAAGATGGGATGAGGGTGTTGAGAGAGGAAGGGCCAGGAGGGGAGCCTGCAGGTTGGAGTCCGACCTGAGCAGAGTTTGAGATCTTACACTTGCTTGTTATGTGGCCTAGAGTTAGTTACTCACCCTCCGAAGATCAGGAACAGCAGTACCTTGTGGCGTTGCCCTCAGGATGGAAAGTGTGTACAGGCGGGTTGAAAACTCTGAAATGCAAAGGTCAAAATGTTTATTTAGGGCCGGGCGTGGTGGCTCACACCTGTAATCCCAGCACTTCAGGAGGCCGAGGTGGGTGGATCATGAGTTCAAGATATTGAGACCATCCTGGCAAACATGGTAAAACCCCACCTCTACTAAAAATGCAAAAATTAGCCAGGCATACTGGCGGGCGCCTGTGGTCCCAGCTGCTTGGGCGGCTGAGGCAGGAGAATCGCTTACACCCAGGAGGTGGAGGTTGCAGTGAGCTGAGATCATGCCACTGCACTCTAGCCTGGTGACTGAGTGAGACTCTGTCACAAAAAACAAGAGTGTGTATATATATTCAGTAAGTGTTGTGGAGTGCATGACCTAAGAGATTAATAATAGCTGATAAACAGGAAGTCAGAAGAAGTGGCGTTCATGCAGAAAAGTGGCAAGCTGAAATTATGGTTGTTGATACAGCTGTTGATTAGATGCAGGTAGAGCGGTTATCTTTTCCTTTTCTGAGGAGCAGTCTTAAGTTTCAGTGGCTCAGAGATACACATCTGGAAATGTGGGGTTCTACACAAGGCAGCTCGTGGAAAGGTTGTGGAGGGATGGGATCCTCTAGCCCCATGGCAGTCCCTGTGCACGGAGCCAACCCTCTGTCCCGCGAGCTTGTTGCCACATATGCTTTGTCTTTATAAAGTTAGGAAACGTGATTCAAGGTGCAGATGAAACTCAGTGTCTAGAAGATTTCAGACATGGGGAGTACATGGAGTGTGAACAGGTGTGGGTGACCCGCGCTTTTATCTCACAGTGGGTTGTGTCAGTCCTAACTGCCTATGTTCTGAGTGACAAAAATCTGAGTCAGACTGGCTTTTTTATTTTTTATTTTTTGCCCTCCCCCCCCCGGACTGAGTGATGAAAATCTGAGTCAGACTGGCTTTTTAAAAAATTTTTATTTTTCGTCCCCCTTGTCCCCCTGACTGGCTTAAGCAAGAAGGGACTGTGTCAGTTGTTGTGACTGGAAGGCTGGCTTCAGGACCCAGAGGAGCATGCCAGGACTTAGTTTCTCTCCATTTCTTGACTCTGCCCCCTTCTTGGCTCTCCTATCTGCCCTCTTCTTGCTGTGTGTTTTTTTTTTTTTTTTTTTCATCCATCTTAGAGTTTAAGTCTTTCACTGCTGTGCAGGCTGCACTGCAGTGGCACAATCATGGCTCACTGCAGCCTCGAACTCCTTGGCACAAGTGATCCTCCTGCTTCAGTGTCCTGAGTAGCTGGGATTACAGGTGTGAGCCCCTGTGCCTGGCTGGGATGGATCTTCATCTCAGGTGCCTCATGGTAGCAGTTCTAGCCCCTAATCCTCTCAGGTTTCCTGTCAAGCTGGAGAGAGGAAGTGTCTCTATCCAGATGCCCAAGTACAGGTCTTCACGCATCTCAGGCCTGTGACTTGGTCTCATGCCCACCCCTGAAGCAATCACGGTGGCCAGGGGCATGTGAAGCACTGAACGGCTTAAGCCTGGACTGGGGGAAACCCCTTGGACTCACCTGACAGGTGGGAGACACAAGACAGTTGTCCTAGGCAGTAGGAAGGGCTGTGCTGTGTGGGCGTTTCTGCATGGAATGTTCTTTTCTTTTTTTTTTTTTTTTTTTTTTTTTTTTTTTTTTTTTTTTGAGTCGGAGTTTCGCTCTTGTTACCCGGGCTGGAGTGCAATGGCGCAATCTCGGCTCACTGCAACCTCCGCCTCCTGGGTTCAGGCAATTCTCCTGCCTCAGCCTCCTGAGGTAGCTGGGATTACAGGCACGCGCCACCATGCCCGGCTAATTTTTTGTAGTTTTAGTAGAGACGGGGTTTCACCATGTTGACCAGGATGGTCTCGATCTCTTGACCTCGTGATCCACCCGCCTCGGTCTCCCAAAGTGCTGGGATTACAGGCGTGAGCCACCGCGCCCGGCCGGAATGTTCTTTTCCAGATGTGCTGTGGCGCTTGCTTCTTTCCACTTCCTCCCTGCTCCCACGGGGCCCTTCCTGCACACTGTAACTGGAACAGTGTCCTCATCCCTCCATCGCCTTCCTGTGCTTTATTTTTCCTAGAGCACTTAGCGCTGGTGGAGATGCTTGTGTTTGCCGTTTCTCTCCTCCCTGACATGAGGGCAGGGACTGTCCTTACTTGTAGCACTGACTAGAGCCAAAACAGTGCTTGGTACAGAGGCGGCACTTTCGGTATTTTACTGAGTCTCATGCTTGCTTTGAATAGTTCATTAATCTCAGGTCAATTTTCTTATATGACTTAGGTGTTAACCTTTTTTTTTTTTTTTTTTTTTTTACTGTTACTGATTGCATGTACTGAAGAAAGTAACAAAGATAAGCTATTTGAAGTTTATCTTTAATATCTATAATAAAACTGGAATTTATTATATAAAACAACATTGAACCGTTCCCCAGTGTCTTGTGTAACTGAGTTTTCGCGTTTTGCAGGTGATATAGTGGGCCTGTACGATGCTGCTAATGAGGGCAGTCAGCTGGCCACCGGGATCCTGACCCGAGTCACCCAGAAGTCGGTCACAGTGGCTTTTGATGAGTCCCATGATTTCCAGTTGAGCTTGGACCGAGAGAATTCCTACAGACTGTTAAAACTTGCCAATGATGTCACTTACAAACGACTGAAAAAGTAAGCGGATGTGGCTGGAAATCGTAAGCATCATCTTTCTTAAACATAGCTAGCCCATTCCTCCCACGCCTGCCTCACGAAAGAGCAGGTCATTGTGTGGCTGTCCAGTGAGTTGGTGGCAGCACTGGGGCCGAGGCCCCGGCATTGAACAGCTGGTGTTTGCTGAGTTTCTAATTGTAGTTTTCTCCCTTGGCAGAGCTCTGACTGCTCTAAAGAAGTATCATTCTGGCCCAGCCTCCTCACTCATAGAGGTGCTCTTTGGCAGATCTGCTCCCAGTCCTGCCAGTGACATACGTAAGAACTTTTGAGTTTTCTTTTTTTGGTCGAAATCGCTGCTGAAAGTATCGAGAACAATGTGACCGTGGGCCGTTTGAGTAAGAGTGTGAGAAAGTGTGACTAGAAGCAGTCCACCTGAACGTCTTTGTAGAAATGTCTCTGAACGGCTTGCATGCACTAGACTGGCCTCCTTGTTCTCAGTCCTAATGAAGTAGCTCATTCCATTGAGGTTTTTATTTTAAATTCTTTTTTGGGCAGAGGATGGAGTCTTGCTCTGTCACCCAGAGTGGAGTACAGTGGTGCAATCTTTGCTCACTACAACCTCCACCTCCCTGGCTCAAGTGATTCTCATGCCTCAGCCTCCCAGATAGCTGAGATTACAGGCACACACCACCATGCCTGGCTAACTTTTGTATTTTTAGTGGAATCAGGGTTTTGCCTCGTTGGCCAGGCTGGTCTCAAACTCCTCACCTCAAGTGATCTACTCACCTCGGCCTCCCAAAGTGTTGGGATTATAGGTGTGAGCTATCACGCCTGGCCTCCATTGAGTTAAAATAATGTTCTTTTAATACACGTAAATCTTTTATTTTGAAATGTAAAGATATTTCTTTTAGCTTAGTACTTTGTGAAAATAGAGGAGAGCTGATCATTTTTTATGCTTGATAGCAATTTTAGGTTGAAAAAAATCTCAATTCTTTTTTTGTTGTTAGGGACCCTGGAATGGCTTGGTTATAGCACAGGAACATGGGGTTCGATGGCCTGTTACTAGCTCCACACCTGCCTGTCTTCCATGTTGGCTTCAGTCTCACCAGTCAGGGTCAGCAAGCACCCTTTGCTTATGAGCTGCTCCTCATCCGACAGGCCTCTCTGTGTGGTGGGCACCATGGAGTGAATGCCGTGGCTGCGGGGCTGAGCACAACGGCACCTGCTCTTAAGGGCACAGCAGAAGCAGCAGGTGTTTAGTCTTGGTCGTGGAAGATTCAGAACAGAAACATGATCCTAGAATTTGTTAGTCATTTTTTTTTTATCATTTGTCTTTATCGTTTTATGGGCACTTAAAAGAGGGACAATGTGGTAGAAACAGATACGCTCCAGGGGTCATTTCCTTCATTCCTGTTACTCCAGAGCAGGAGTTGGCAAACTTTTGCCATAAAGGGGCGGATTGTGAATGTTTAGACTTTATGGCCCGTGTCATCGCAGCGGGCAGCTGTAGATGGTATGTAAATGAAGAGGCGTGGCTGTGCTCCAGTGAAACTGACCAAAACAGGCAGCACGCTGGATGTGGCCCACACTTTGCTGATTCCTGTTCAAGGAGAGGGCTTTTGAAAACAAAGCAGACTGACTTTTGTGTTGATTGATTACCCCTGGGGAGGTCCAGTGTGTTCCTGACAGGCCTCACTTGTCCCCGCGGGCACACGCTCCCTGAGGACCCACAGAGTGCCAGAGTCTTGCCCTGCTGCTGCTTCCACAGACCCGCTGACGTTCTTCAACACCTGCCTGGACGCCTCCCAGAAAGAAGCGGTTTCATTTGCGCTGTCGCAGAAAGAACTTGCCATCATCCATGGACCTCCTGGCACTGGGAAAACCACGACTGTGGTTGAGATAATTCTTCAAGCTGTGAAACAAGGCTTAAAGGTGGGCAGTGCATACTACTTCCCTGGCAGAGCCCGTCAGTCCCTGGTCTGTCATATTCAGCAGGTGCTCAGCCAGGTTCAGCCTCAGTTCTGGGAGGATGGGTCAGGAGCATTGCTGAGCATTTACTGATTGAGCATTGGACTGACCTTGTTTGATTTCCAGCAGCCCTGTGAGTCTTGGGGAACATGCGCAGGAACCGTAGCCTGCATTGCTGAAAAAGGCTCCTGGAGCCCTCTGTGCCGTGGCAGCCTTAGTGTGGGCCAGGCCCTGGCCCAGGCTTCCTTTGCTTACTGTGCTGGCTGTGCTCACAGTCCCTGTGCAGGCCCGTGTGGGGCCCTGGAGTTGGCCTGGGCCTGGTCTGTGCCCGTCAGGAGCTCAGCGTCTGGTTGAAGGACACGGTATTGTTACGGCTCATCAGATAGTCTGCTTAATGGCTGTGATGCACATGCCCAGCGCACGGGTAACTGATTTTCTGAGATGTGGAATATAAGATTGTACATTATTATTCACTTACATTTTAATTTTATTTTTATTTTTTGAGACAGTCTCTCGCTCTGTCACTCAGGCTGGAATGTGGAGTGCAGTGGTGGGATCTTAGCTCACTGCAACCTCTGCCTCCTGGTTCAAGTTCAGTTCTCCTACCTCAGCCTCCCAAGTAGCTGGGATTACAGGTGCCCGCCACCATGCCCGGCTAATTTTTGTATTTTTAGTAGAGATGGCATTTCACCAAGTTGGCCAGACTGGTCTCGAACTCCTGACCTTAGGTGATCTGCCCACCTCAGCCTTCCAAAGTGCTTTGATTACATGCGTGAGCCACCGCGCCTGCCTCAGTTCTGTTTTTAATGGTTGAAAAAGGATCTTTTATCATCATCTGCATCAGTTTGAGTCATTATGGATCTTAGCACATGGAGAGCTTTTTGAAAAGCCTTTCTGGTTTATAAAAGTGTTGGATAATGATGAGAATTGGAATAATGGCAAGTTGTGTAGGGTGACATTTACTGGGCACTGCCTACCACCAGGCATCCTTCTGAACGCCCATTTAATCCTCACAGAAACCCTGTGCCAAGGCAAGTGGTTAGTGGCCCCAGTTTATAGATGAGGAAGCCGGGCGTGGTGGCTCACACCTGTGATCTCAGCACTTTGGGAGGCCGAGGCGGGTGGATTACCTGAGGTCAGGAGTTTGAGACCAGCCTGGCCAACATAGTGAAACCCTGTCTCTACGAAAAATACCAAAAATTAGCCAGGCGTGGTGGTGGGCACCTGTAATCTCAGCTACGTAGGAGGCTGAGGCAGGAGAATCTCTTGAACCCAGGAGGTGGAGGTTGTAGTAAGCAGATCACGCCATTGCACTCCAGCCTGGGCAACAAGAGCAAGACTCCATCTCAAAAAAAAAAAGTAGACGAGACTGAGAAACAGGGTCGAGTGCCCAGCACTCAGAATGGCAGAGCCGGAAATGGAACTGGAACTCGGGCAGAGCTGGAGGGAAGCACATCACTTGGTTAAAAGATTACATCCAAGGTTTTCCTGTGAGTGTCTTTGCACGTTTGAAGACTGGTAAGAAAGATGACTTATTGGTAGGAAGCAGATCGGTGGTTTTAGTTGGGTGCCTACTATTCACTAAAAACGATCTAAGATACACCTGTGTGTGTGCTTTTGTGAAGATGTGCCTTGGGACATGGTAGTGGGGTTGGAGGCGATGCCAGGCGTGGAGAGTGGGTGGCTGAGCCTCCTTCCTGAGCTGCTGTTTGTTTTGAGGTTAAGGGCCTGTAAGGACTTTCTTCTCTGCCTCCTCATTTCTAGATGTATCCTGAGGAGTGGAACCCTATAGTTAGATACTTTTTTCAAGTATTTTTTTTTTTTTTTTTTTTTTTTCCCAGAGATGGGATCTTACTATGTTGTTTAGGGTGGCCTCGATCTCCTGACCCCAAGCAGTCCTCACACCTTGGCCTCCCAGAGTGCTAGGATTATAGGTATGAGCCACCGCACCTGGGCAATATCTCACTTTTTTTTCTTTCTGCCCAGAGAAGATGCAATGCCTCATTTTTAATAGTGGAGCTGTGGCTGGGTGTGGTGGCTTATGTCTGTTATCCTAGCACTTTGGGAGCCTGAGGTGGGAGGATCTGGCTGCCAGTGTGTCTGCCTGCCCAGGAGTTTGAGATCAGCTTGGGCAACATACCAAGACCCAGTCTCTACAAAAAAATAGAAAAAATCAGCTGGGCATGGTGATGCATGCCTGCAGTCCCAGCTACTTGGGAGGCTGAGTAAGGAAGCTAGCTTGAGCCCAAGAAGTGATGAAACACCAGGGGCGTGGTCTAGATCTTGCCCTTAGCCACACAGAAAGCCAATCACTGAGGACGAGTATTGCCAAGGAAGAAGCTGTAATCAGATGCTGCAGCAGAGGAGATGGGAGCACATCCTCAAATCCATTTCCCTAACTGGATGAAACTAGGGGTTTATGTAGCAGGGAGGAAATGTAACAATGTACAAGAAAATAGGAACTGGGGAGGGGGCGCAAAGAGGCCCCTGGTGCAGTGGTCTGATGAGTTTCAGATCTTTGATACTTTTTTGGGAGACCTGAAGGTCCTTTTCTGAGGAAGGAACTCACATAAAACAAATACAAATTTGAAGCTTTAACAGCAGGAGGGTCAATTTCTGTTTATCCAGAAGACAACTGTGGGACTATTATTATTATTTTTTTTGGGGGGACGGAGTTTCGCTCTTTGTTACCCAGACTGGAGTGCAATGGTGCGATCTCGGCTCACTGCAACCTCCGCCTCCTGGCTTCAGGCAATTCTCCTGCCTCAGCCTCCTGAGTAGCTGGGATTACAGGCACGCACCGCCATGCCCAGCTGATTTTTTTGTATTTTTAGTAGAGACGGGGTTTCACCGTGTTGACCAGGATGGTCTCGATCTCTTGACCTCGTGATCCACCCGCCTCATCCTCCCAAAGTGCTGGGATTACAGGCTTGAGCCACCGCGCCTGGCAACTGTGGGACTATTGAGCCCGTTTCTCCACTATCTTGCCACTGCACTCCAGCCTGGGCCACAGAGCAAGACCTTGTCTCAAAAAAAAGAAAAAAATATAGTGGAGCTACAGTGTTCGGAAGACCACAGAGTCCATTTGTAACGGGAAAGGTTCCCTTGTCCCCCTTGCAGGGTGTGTGATGGAGTGTGGCTCACTTCTTCAGTGTCCTTTGACTGAAACCTCTGGGGAAGTAGAAGGGCAGGCCATGGGGCTCTGACCTCATGGCAGTGTCTAGGGGTGAATGTTCATAGCTCCGTGTGTTACAGGGGCTCTTAGTTTGCTGTGTATAGGTGGCTTGTGCTAACCAGCTCAATTAGACCCACTTCCTTGTCACAAGGACAGAGGGCTTTCTGTATCCTGGGTTCTCGCCTTGGTGTACCAGAAGAATCGGATCACACGTGGAGAATAAGTGCAAAGTTTTATTGAGTGGAAGTAGTTCTCCGCTGATGGCAGAGCCAGAAGGGAGATGGTCTTCCCCTGGAGTTGGGCCGCTCAGCACCCTGGCTCTCCTCCTCCTGGCCGGGCCAAACTCTGCCTTGTCCTGCTGGTCGATGGTCTGCTGGCTTGCGGGCATCTGTTGGTGTGCTCTTCCACCGGTGTGCTCCCTCGCCATCCAGCTGCTCGTGGCTCCTTCTGCTGATATGCTTCTCTTGATATCCGGCTGCCAGTGTGTCTGCCTGCCAGGGTTTTGGGTTTTTATAGGCCCAGGATGGGGGCATGGCAGCCTTGGCGGCCTTGGAAAATGCAGCATTTGGGCCTGAAAGCAGAGTGCTTGTCCTCACCCAGGTCCTTGGGGGTGGAGCCCTAGCCAGGGACCTGCCTTTCTTTACCTTGTACTTCCCTGCCACCGTCATGTATCACATTCAGAGAAAGTCCCCCATGTTGGACTTTGTCAGATGGTAAGATGATTTGACAGGGAGTATGATGGATGCCTTGCCCCTGATTATTTCAGGGTACACTTCAATCTTGTCAGTCTTTTTCCTTCCAGCTGCAAGTTCACATGTTTTGGTGCTGTGGTGACATACATTGGTGATCTATTCATCGAATCTGTTTGCTGTGTCCCTCAGGCTTCCCCCACCCATGCAGAAGCTGCCTGCTCACTGGGCGCGTGTACCTGCCCTGCCCTTCTCTCTGCCTTTAAGGCTTTTTGTTGTTTTAATGTCCACTTCAGTGGTCTGATTACAAAGTAAATGACCAAGTCCAAACCTGTGGTTCCCAGGTTCTGTGCTGTGCCCCCTCCAACATTGCCGTGGACAACCTGGTGGAGCGCCTGGCTCTGTGTAAGCAGCGGATCCTGCGACTGGGGCACCCCGCCCGCCTCCTGGAGTCCATTCAGCAGCACTCCCTGGATGCGGTGTTAGCACGGAGCGACAGTGCCCAGATTGTTGCCGATATCAGGAAGGACATCGACCAGGTCTTTGTAGGTGTCGTGGCCGGTGTCCACGTGGGGTTTGGGTTTCTGATCTGCAGTCTTTTTAAGGAGCGAATATTTTGTCTGTCTGCATTCCTCTTGCTCTTCTCTTCCATTGATTCCTTTAATAATTTAAAAAATTGGGCTGCCCTGCCCTCCTCTTTTTCTTTTTGAGATGGAGTCTCCCCTTGTCTCCCAGGCTGGAGTGCAGTGGTGCTATCTTGGCTCACTGCAGCCTCCGCCTCCCAGGTTCAAGTGATTCTCGTGTCTCACCCTGCCAAGTAGCTGCGACTACAGGCATGCACCACCACACCCATCTATTTTTTTTTATTTTTTTGTTTTTAGTAGAGACTGGGTTTCGCCATTTTGGCCAGGCTGGTTTCGGACTCCTGATCTCAAGTGATCCACCTACCTCGGCCTCCCAGAGTGCTGAGATTATAGGTGTGAGCCTGGCCAGGGCTGCCCATTTGTGATAGAAAGCTATACCTAGCATTTAATAGAGACTCAACTGTTTTCAGAGTGCTTGGTGAGTAGGTGAGGAATTGTAAAGAAAACATTTTCTGGCCAGGTGCGGTGGTTCATGCCTGCAATCCCAGCACTTGGGGAGGCTGAGGTGGGCAGATCAGTTGAGGTCAGGACTTCGAGACCAGCCTGGCCCACAAGGTGGAACCTGTTTCTACTAAAAATAGAAAAATTATCAGGCATGGTGGCAGATGCTTATTATCCCAGCTACTTGGGATGCTGAGGCAGGAAAATCGCTTGAACCCAGGAGGTGGAGATTGTAGTGAGCCAACATTGCTCCACTGCACTCTAGCCTAGGCAACAAAGCAAGACTGTCTCAGAAAGCAAAACATTTCCTGGGTGTCTTTCTGTCTGGTCCTGTTGTGTTGCTAATGGTGGCAATGGGAGAAAAGCAGCCTGAAGATAAACATTCAAAAAACAGGCATCCTCCTAGTGCTCTCTGTTTATTTTACCTTCTTGTGAAAGAGGATGCCAGTCGCCTAGGAAGTAGGGTGGTGATGGCTTCATTCAACTTGAGAGGGCCTTTTCCTCCCAGCCAACACGTTACAGCTCTTTGGTTTTCCTGTGTCCACTTTGCTCCAGTGTCCGTGCTCACATCCTGTCCTGTGTGGTCCCCACTGGCACCTGCACTCCTCCGTGTCCTAGCCTCAGAGGAGTGATGGCAGCAGGGAGGGTGCAGGGAGCCAGTCTGCTGTGGGCCAATGGTGTAGAGGCCGCCTGGGTAGCAGTGTGGGGATGGGCTACCTGCTGGGAGGTGGAAGAAGGAAAGATGCGTGCCATGCAGGTTAAAGTGGCATGGGAATATGGGTGCTGTTTGCTCATCACAAATGTGAGTGATTTCATTTCCTGTTGAAATTGGTGCTTTTGGGGATTTTCTTTCTTTGTAAATTATACACAATAAAACACCTCCTATCACCCCTGCTAAAACTGCATCCTCCAAAGTAGAAATCACAAATAAGGAAAGCTTACATTTTTTTGAGATACTAAAGTAAGTTGAGGTTTTGATTATGGTTGAAAAATTTTTTTAATCTCTTGAAAAACGTAGAATAACATGTGAAGCTCTGTCTCTCACTTAGCAAGCTCCCACATCCCAAATCCTGAGGTGGGCAGGTGCTTTTTCTTCCCCAAGATCAAATGCCTCTGTGCAGGGCAGGGTTGATCCCATTTCTGGTCTCATCAGAGTTAAAAGCATGGCCTCTTTCTAGGACTTAAAATGCCCCTGTGACTTGAGGCAAGTGAGGATGGAAGGTGCTTAGTTGCGTGTGTGTAGAGTGGAAGTACAAGGTTGGATTGAAATAAGTGTATCTTCTTTGTTTCTCTTTATAGGTGAAAAACAAAAAGACCCAGGATAAGAGAGAGAAAAGTAATTTTCGCAATGAAATTAAGCTGTTAAGAAAAGAACTGAAGGAGAGGGAAGAAGCAGCTATACTGGAGAGCCTCACTTGCGCAAACGTGGTCCTTGCAACAAACACAGGTGAGGGGGCGTCTCCATCCTGCCTCTGTGGCAGGCGTTGGGGTCTGTTCCTGCTTCTGTTTTCTGGAAGAGTTTGTTTAGAATTCGTATTTCTTTCTTAAAAGTTGGGTAGAGTTCACTAGTGAAGCCTTCCGCTGGAGTTTTCTTCATAGAGAGATTTTTAACTACAAATTCAACTTCAATAGGTAAAGGACTATTCAGGTTGTCTTTTCTTCCATGAGCTCACATCTTTCTTTGTCCATTTCATCTAAGTTGTGGAATTTAGAGGAATGGAGTGGCTCCTAACATGCCTTTATTCTTTTCATATCTGCAGAATCTGTCATGGTGGAACCTGTATTCTTCTTGATACTGGTTTGTGTGTTCTTCTTTTTCCTGATCTTCTGGCTGGAGGTTTTTTTTTCTTTTATGTAAATTTGTGTGTATATATGTATATTTTTAAGAGACAGGATCTGTCAGATGTGGTGGCTCACACCTGTAATCCCAGCACTTTGGGAGGCTAACACGGGCGGATTACCTGAGGTCAGGAGTTTGAGGGCCAGCCTGGCCAACATGACAAAACCCCATCTCTACTAAAAATACAGAAATTAGTCAGGAGCTGTGGTGTGTGCCTGTAATTCCAGCTACTCAGGAGGCTGAGGCAGGAGAATCGCTTGAACCCAGGAAGCGGAGGTTGTAGTGAACCAAGATCGCACCATTGCATTCCAGCTTGGGTGGCAGAGTGAGATCCCACCTTAAAGCCCCAAAAAACAAAAAAAAAGTGACAGGGTCTCACTGTGTTGCCCAGGCTGGTCTCAAACTCCTGGGCTTAAGGGATCCTCCTGCCTTAGCCTCCTAAAGTGCTGGGATTACAGGCGTGAGCCACCGCACCCAGCCTGGCTGGAGGTTTCAATTGATCTCCCCAAGGAACCAGCTTTTGCTTTTTCTCTATTGTTTTTCTATTTCATTTATTTCCACGTTGATCTTTACTGTTTTCTGTTTTCTTGGGCTTGTTCTTTTTCAAGCTTCTTAATGTAGAAGCCGAGATCATTGATTTGAGACTTTTTTTTTTTTTCTAATACTGTATAGGCATTTAGCTCCATAAATGTCTCCCTATGTACTGCTTTTGTGGCATCCCACAAATTCTGATACATTTCATTCATTTCAAAATGCTATCTCATTTGCCTTTTGATTTTTTTAGAAGTATTATATAGTTTCCAAATAGTTGGGAATTTTCCAGATATCTTTCTGTTGATTTCTTTTTCTCTCTTCTCTCCTCTCCCGTCCCTCCCTGCCTGTCCCCGTCCCTGTTGCGTATGGGATCTCATTATGTTGCCGAGGTTGGACTCGAACTCCTGGGCTCAAGTGATCCTTCCAACTCAGCCTCCTGAGGAGCTGGGGCTACTGGCATGTGCCACTGCACCTGGCTTACTTTCTGTTGATTTCTAATTTAATTCCTTGTCGTCAGAGAACATACCCTCATGACTTGGATCAGTTCATTGAGACTTTCTTTATCGTCCAGAATCTGGTCTCTGTCTTGGTGGGTGTTCCATGCGCACTTGAAAGAATGTATGTTCTGATATTGTCAGGTGTTCTGTAACTTAATTATTTAATTATTTTAGATACCTCAAGTAAGTGGAGCCATGCAGCATTTGTCTTTTTGTGACTGGCTGGTTTTTTTTTTTTTGAGACGGAGTTTCACTCTTGTTACCCCGGCTGGAGTGCAATGGCGCCATCTTGGCTCACCGCAACCTCTGCCACCTGGGTTCAGGCAATTCTCCTGCCTCAGCCTCCTGAGTAGCTGGGATTACAGGCACGTGCCACCATGCCCAGCTAATTTTTTGTATTTTTAGTAGAGACGGGGTTTCACTATGTTGACCAGGATGGTCTCGATCTCTTGACCTCGTGATCCACCCGCCTCAGCCTCCCAAAGTGCTGGGATTACAGGCTTGAGCCACTGCGCCCGGCCGACTGGCTGGTTTTATTGACCATTATGCCCTCAAGGTTCAGCCATGTTATCTAGCCTTCTTTTTATTTGTAAGAGACAAAGTCCCATTCTGTCACCTAGGCTGGAGTATGGTGGTACAGTCAGAACTCACTGTAACCTTAAAGTTGTGGCCTCAAGCAGTCCTCCCATGTTGACCTCCTGAGTTGCTGGAATTACAGGCGTGGGCTGTTGCACCCGTATTTCCATGTGGTATCATTTCCTTGTACCTGAAAGATGTCCATTATCATTTCTTGTAGTGTGGGTCAGCTGGTGATGAATTCTAATAGCTTTTGTATGTCTGAAAATAACTTGATTTCACCTGCAGTTTTGAAAGATATTTTTGCTGGGTGAGAATTCTAGATTAACACTTTTTTTCCTTGCCGTATTTTGAAGATGTTGTTCCACTGTCATCTGCATGAGTATGTCTGAAGAGAAATCTGTCATTCTTATCTTTGTTTCTTTGTATGTAATGTGTCTTTTTTCTAATGTCTGAATTTAAGATTTTTTTTTGGCCAGGTGTGGTGGCTCTCGCCTGTAATCTCAGCACTGTGGGAGGCTGAGTTGGGCAGATCACCTGAGGTCAGGAGTCTGAGACCATTCTGGCCAACATGGTGAAACCCCATCTCTACTAAAAATACAAAAAAATTAGCAGGGCATGGTGGAGGGTACCTGTAATCCCAGGCTCTTCAGGAGGCTGAGGCAGGAGTAATTGCTTGAACCTGGGAGGCGAAGATTATAGTGAGCTGAGATCAGACCACTGCACTCCAGCCTGGGCAACAGAGCCAGACTCTGTCAAAAAAAGAAAAAAAAAAAAAACCACATTTTTTTCTTTATCACTGGTTTTAAGCAATTTGATCAGGATTTTCCCTGGTGCAGTTTGCTTCATGTTTTTTAGAATTGCGGTGAGGACACAGTATGAGATCTACCCTCTGAAATGTTTAAGTGTACAATACAGTATTGTTAACTAATGGCATTGTGCTGCACAGTGGATCTGTGGAATTCATCTTGCACAGCTGAACCTTTCTATGTGCTGACTGCCGTTTGAGTTCACTGATTTCCTTCCTTCATGCCTCATCTAACGTCTGTCCCATCCAGTATAACTTTCATCTGACATCCAGAAATAAGATTTGAGTCTTTTTATATCTTCGATGTCCTTATTTACTTTTTTGAACATTTGGAATACAACTGTAGTAACTCTTTTTAATGTTCTGGACTATTCTTTCTATCATCGATGTCATTTGTGGTCTCTTTCGATGAACTGTTCCCTGCGTGTGGTTGTGTTTTCCTACCTCTTTGCGTGCCTGCTAATGTTTGTTTGGATACCAGACATTGGGGGTTTTGTGTTGTTGCATGCTGAATATTGAATAGTTTTGTATTCCGGTAATTTTTTTTATTTTTTTGAGACAGGGTCTTGCTCGTTGCCCAGACTGGAGTGCAGTGGTGTGATCTTGGCTCACTGCAACCTCTGCCTCCTGGATTCAAGCAATTCTCTTGACTCAGTCTCCTGAGTAGCTGGGACTGCGGGCACGCACCACCATGCCCGGCTAATTTTTTGTATTTTTGCAGAGACAGTTGGCCAAGGTGGTCTTGATCTCTTGACCTCGTGATCTGCCCACCTCGGCCTCCCAAAGTGCTGGGATTACAGGTGTGAGCCATCGTGCCCGGCCAATTTTTGTATTTTTACTAGAGACGGAGTTTCACCATGTTGACCAGGCTGGTCTCCAACTCCTGACCTCAAGTGATCTGTCTGCCTCAGTCTCCAAAAGTGCTGGGATTACAGGCCTAAGCCACTGCACCCAGCCTCCTATAATATTCCTGCATTTGGTTCTGGGAAGCAGTAAATTTACCTCTAAACAGTTTAATCCTTTTGAGTCTCACTTTTGAGATTTGTTAGGTCCTGGATCACTGCTTAGTCTACGGTTAATATTCCCCAGTACTGAGGTAAGACCCTTTGAGCTGTCTACCCAGCGTACCTTGCAACACGAGATTTTCTAGTTTGACTGATGGGATTGGGTACTATTCCCAGTATTGTGTGAGCACTGGGCACTTTTCTCTAATTGTTTTGGATGATTATTTCCCGTTCTCATGAGCGTGTGCTGATCATGTACCCACGGGCCTCCTCTGCAGATCTCTAGGGTTTTCTCTCTATTTAGCAGTCTCTTTGGCCTTTCATCCTGGAAACTCTCCCTGCATTGAACTCCAGGGATTCTTAGCCTTGTCTTCTCAAATCAGGGAGGCTTCTAGGCTCCACCTGGCTGCCCCTTCTCTGTACTCCCTCCTGGAAACTCTCAAGGCTGAAAGCTTGGGCAACCCCTGGGCTCACCTCCTTTGTGTCTCAAAAGTTACTTTTCTTTGTTACCTGTTGTCTACAGTCCTGAAAAATGTGGTTTCAGTTATTTAAAAGAAATTTTAAATAACTGGATGGGGGGATGTTATTTCTGATGGGAGAGTAAATGCAGTCCCTGCTATTCTGTCTTGGGCATAGGTGGAGGATGCCCGTTCTCTCTTGTAGCTGTGAGAGTGTGCTCCTGTTAACAGAGCTGCTTACCTGGTGACTGTTGTGGGAATCTTGTCAACCTCCATTTTGGGGTTTAGGAATGTCTGTTGTGTTTGTGAGACCTCTGTGTTGTTGCTGCATGATAACGGTACAGGTACCACAAATTTCGCAGCTGAAAGCAACCGTTTATTATTCTACAGTTTCTCATGTGGTTGTTGGCAGCTTTCAGTTCACTGTGGGTTCTTGCTGGGTGTTGGCTGGAGGCTGCTCTTAGCTGCCTCACCAACATGGCTGCTTGCTTCCTAAAAGCTAGCAAGAGACACAGTCTCCTAACATGTTGATTTATCATCTTATGTAATGTTGTCGAGGATGTCACATCTCATCACCTTTGCCCTATTCTGTGGGTTAGAAGCAAGTTTCAGGCCCCACCCACAATCGAGGGGAAGGGATTATTCAAGATGTGAACACCAGTGGCCAAGATTCTGGGGCGTACCTTAGAGCAAGTTTGTCCAACCCAAGGCCTGCAGGCTGCCTATAGCCCAGGATGCTTTGAATGTGTCCCAACACAAATCTGTAAACTTTCTTAAGGGGTGTGTGTGTGTGTGTTTAAGCTCATCAGCTATTTTTAATGTTTGTGTATTTTATGTGTGACCCAAGACAGTTCTTCTGATGTGGCCCTTGGAGGCCAAAAGATTGGACACCCTTGCCTTCAAGTCTGCCTGTCACAGCCTTTCAGCTGGTGGGCTGCTGTAAGAAACAGAATCCAGGTTCTTTTTTTTTTTTTTTTGAGACAGTGTCTCACTGTGTTGCCCAGGCTGGAGTGCAGTAGCACAATCTTGGTTCACTGCAGCCTCTGCCTCCCAGGTTCAAGTGACTCTCAGGCCTCAGCCTCCTGAGTAGCTGATTGCAGGTGCATGCCACCATGCCCAGGTAATTGTTTTGTATTTTTAGTAGAGACAGGATTTTACCATGTTGGCCAGGCTGGTCTTGAACTCCTGACCTCAAGTGATCCATCCACCTTGACTTCCCAAAGTGCTGGAATTGTAGGAGTGAGCCACCACACCTGGCTAGGTTCTGATTGGCTTTATAGTTACTGCTTTATCTTGTGTTTTAAATCAGATGGGAGGAAAAAAAAGTCACCAGCAGAAAATACATTTATGGTGTCTTTTATATTTACTCATGTAGTTGCCTGTATTTCTTCATGTAGTTTTGAGCTACTGTTTCCAAAGGACTCTCTTTGGTATTTCTTGAAGAACAGGTTTGCTAGTGACAGATTCACTAAGCTCATCTTTATCTGGACAGGTCTTAGTTTCTCCTTCATTTTTAAAGGATAGTCTTGCTGGTTATACTTCCTGGTTGACAGTCTTCCAGCTCTTTGAATGTGTCATTACACTGCCTGCATGGTTTCTGATGAGAAAGCAGATACTGATCTCATTGAGGGCTCCTTATATGTGACAAGTTGCTACTCTATTGCTGCTTTCAAGCGTTTCTCTTTCGTCTTTTGAGTGTGTGATTATGATGTTTAGGTGTTAATCTCTGTGAGTAAATTACATGGAGTTTGTGGAGCTTCTTGGATGTTTAGATCCATGTTTTTCATCAAAGTTGGGGAGTTTTCAGCCATTATTTTTTCAGGTATTCTTTCTGCCCTTATTCTACTCTCCTCTCCTAGAATTCCCATTATGAATCAGTTATCCACTTGATGGTACCCTGCAGGTCTCTAAAGCTCTGTTCCTTTTCCTCCGTTTTAAAATTTCTGATCCTTAGACTGGATCTTCTCAATGGGCCCCTCTTCAAGTTTGCTGATCATTCTCTGCTATTGAGTTCTTTTAGTGAATTTCAATTATTGTACTTTTCAACTCGAGAATTTCTGTGTGGTAGTTTTGTTTTTTGAGATGGAGTCTCGCTTTGCTACCAGGCTGGAGTGCAGTGGTGCGATCTTGGCTCACTGCAACCTCTGCTTCCCAGCTTCAAGAGATTATCCTGCCTTAGCCTCCCGAGTAGCTGGGACTACAGGTGCGTGCCACCATGCCCAGCTAATTTTTGTATTTTTAGTAGAGATGGGGTTTCACCATGTAGGCCAGGATGGTCTCGATCTCTTGACCTTGTGATCTGCCTGCCTTGGCCTCCCAAAGTGCTGGGATTACAGGCGTGAGCCACCACGCTGACCTCTGTGTGGCAGATTATAAAAAATTATTTCTGTCTCTTTGTTGATGTTCTCTTATTTGGGGAGAGATTCTCACACTTCATTTCTTTAGACTTGGTTTCCTTTTGCTGTTTGACCATACTTAGAATCGCTGATATTTCAAGTCTTTGTCTAGTAAGACCAGTATCTAGGCTTTCTCGAATATCTTGTTTATTATTTATTTATTTTTGGAGATGGAGTCTTGCTCTGCCACTCAGGCTGGGGTCCTGTGATGCAATCTCAGCCTGCTGCAATCTCTGCCTCCCACAACCTCTGCCTCCCAGGTTCAAGTGATTCTCCTGCCTTAGCCTCCTGAGTAGCTGGGATTACCTGCACCCACCACCACACACAGCTAATTTTTGTATTTTTAGTAGAGACGAGGTTTCACCGTGTTGGCCAGGCTGGTCTCGAACTCCTGACTCAATTGATCCACCCACCTCGGCTTCCAAAGTGCTGGGATTGCAGGTATTAGCCACTGCTCCTGGCCTCAAGTATCTGTTGATTGCCTTTTTTCCCCTGTATGTTGGCCGTATTTTCATGACTCTCTACGTACCTTGTAGTTTTGTTGAAAATGATCATTTTAAATAATAGAATGTGGCAACCCTGCAAGTCAGGTTCTCTTCCCACTCCAGGGTTTGTTGTTGCTTCCACTTGTTTTATTAGTGATTTTTCTGGACTCATTCTGTAAAGTCTGTATTTTTTGTCTTCGATGGCCATTAAAGTCTAATATAGCTTAGTGGCCAGCTAGTGATTAGACAGGAATCCCCCTGAACTCCTGGAGCCATAAATGCCCCATTCTTTGCAGCTCTGTGTGTGTGCTTGGACACACCTCCAACACAGAGCCAGGCTGTTAGTGACTCTCATCTTTCACTTCCTGTGTGGGCAGTGCCTTGAGCTGGGGGCCACAGGTGAGAACTCAGGACCTTCCCAGGTCTTTCCCGGGCTCTGTGCATGTGTGTGGCCTTCTAGATTCCCAGGAATGTGTTGGACTTTTTTCAAAGCCCCCTGAGGCATCTCATTCTCCAGCTTAAAGCTTTGTTTGGTTATCCTATCATTTGCTCCAACCATTATTCCCTGTCTTAGAAAGCTATGATGTTCGACAGTTACCTCTGATTGTTTTTGACAAACACCACCAGGGAAAAGGCTGTTTGCACTGCGTGAGCTCAGAGAAAGTCTTTTGAGTGTGGTCTACCAGAGGGCTCCCGGACAGATGAGATAAGCACAATGTTTGGATTGGGGCTTTGTGGAATGCCAGGCCTGTTCTGCATCCCGGGGCTGCCAGGTGCTGGTTTTCACCCTAACTTCAGGCTGAGGGTTTCAAGGCTGCCATAGGTTGAGGAGGGATGGCTGGGAATAGGGCAGGTTTGAGTGCTGCAGAGCTCCCATGCTGATGGGGATTCAGACACTTTCCTGGGATGAACACTTTCCCTGACTGCTGCAAGCCTTTGGCAAGTTTCCAGAGTGCTGAGAAAGTTGATTCTGACCATTTGCCAGTGTCTTGCTTTCGTGGAGGAGAGAATTCTCAGAGTTGATGAGAGTCTCTATGCTGACATCCTTCTCTGGCTTCAAGGAGAGCACTTGCTGGAAATCAGGAGGCACCCGGACTCCCACAAGGTCAGCCTGTGGCCTTTGTGTTCTTCTGCTCCCTCCTGGTTGTTGGGGAACTAGAGTGAGTTCCTGGAAGTGCTTGTCCATCATGAAGTCTGGTTTCTCTCTGTACTGTGAAGTCACATCTGTGACTAACGTGTCTCAATTATCCAAAGCCCAGCCAAGTTCTGTCTCCTCTCTTGGTCCTTTTTCTAGCCATCTCTGAAGAGTCAATCCTGGGAAATTTCTCAGTGCATGTCTTCATCATGACTTTATGACATATCATTAGCGTAATTCACTCACGGGAGGCAGAAAGCATGGGAACTCATACTGATCACAGTTATGGAAGCCTGCCTTCTCACACCAGGCACTTTGTGTATGGTATCGCCCACTGTCGTACGGTCGTTCGAGATGTAGGTGTTGTCTGTGTTTGTGGATAAGGAAACCGGCTCCAGGGTGGGAGGCTCGCCTGAGGCCCCTGCTGTGTGCTGGTGTTGGCGTTGGCGTGGGACCCGAGTCTTGCTCAGAGCCTCAACTCTGCACTCTGCTGCTCCGTGTCCCAGGAAGGAAAAGCTGCTATAATGGGTTTGTGTTGCCAAATACGTGGAGGTTTTTTTCTGAGTGAGTGCTCAGCAGTTGATTGTTCTGTATGTCCAAGAAAGTCACTTTCTACATTTAGAAAATAATTAAGTTGCAATATTTAGAACTAAGGCAGCATCCCTTGGGCTAGGGTCACAGCCACAAAGGGGTGATTAATTTTGCCGATTGAAAGTCAGAGTGGCCTGTGGCCAGAGGACTCACTGCTTACAATGCAGGTGAGCTGGATCCATGAGTTTTAAAATGTCCTGGCCAAGTTTTTATTATAAGATACAAATTCATCCCACATAGTTGTAATGCAAGCCTAGATTATGAAGCACCCAGCTTGGTGGTGTGTCCTCCAGCATGGCTGCGGCTGTCAGGAAGCAGCCATGCCCCTGGACACCTGAGGCTCCCTCTTTCCACCAGGTGCATCTGCCGATGGCCCCCTGAAGCTGCTGCCCGAGGGCCACTTCGACATGGTGGTCATTGATGAGTGCGCCCAGGCCCTGGAGGCCAGCTGCTGGATCCCCCTGCTGCAGGCCGGAAAGTGCATCCTGGTGGGCGATCACAAGCAGCTGCCCCCCACCACCGTCTCTCACAGGTAAGGCCCCTTTGCCGGAGGTGCCTTTCTTTGCCCCGCCCGCCACCCTTGATACCGACCTCCCGGGCTCACGAGGAGCCCCTGCAGTGCCTCCTCTGAAGATTTCTCCGCACGGCTCCCACCCCGCCTTATTGCATCTATTCATCTCGACGTGGGATCTGTGAGATCCTGTGCTCCCTGAGGGCAGGGCCACATCCCCTTCATCTCCATAGCCTCAGAACTGGACGCAGGGCCTGGCACATTTCTGGTGCTGCGTCCCTGCTTGTTGAGTTGAATATCCCCTCACGAACCAGGCAGGCTTGATGGTAGAGTTGCGCGAGAGCCTTGGGTTCTCCTGGGCTAGGCTAACTGGCTTCTGGGTGGATTAGGCCACAGTGCAGGTGGATTCTTTAGTCTTCAATCTGTAGACACATCCCTGGATGGAGGGCACTGGGCAGAGACGCAGCAAACCACGATTCTACCCTGCGGAGACACCTGAGCCCTGATGCAGTGGCCTGGCCTGGGCTGTCCTGCTGGAGGAAGTGCTGCCCACCCCCGGCCCCTCCCTCACCTCTTCCCACACTACCCTGCACTCACTGCTCCAGCCACACAGGCCTCGCTGGCCCCTCTGCCTGGACCACTCCTGCCTGGGCGTGATGGGCGTGCCCTCCCTCCAGATGAACCTCTGCGTGGTATTCCATGATTGTCCTTACACGAGGCCTGTGAACAGGGCCTGGCACGTGGGCTGTCTTTGAACAAGTCCCTATTCAGAAAGTTATCCCTGAGGAGTAAAACGCTTCGAGATGCCTGTATCCCGGCTCTCACTTCCACCGGGAGATTGGTTTCTTCTGATTTCTGCTGCCATTTGAAACACTTCTCTATTTTCACCGCGGGTGTGTAGAAGCTACAAACTCTTGTTTTCTGAGGACCAGAAAAAGATGCACAGAAAGCCTGTTGAGTAGAATCTCATCAAAGGGGAGTGGGCATCCCAGGAGTCAGGGGTATGTTAGCCAGGGTGCCTCAGAGAGAGAGGTGTCAAAACGGTACTCGAGGGCGCTTTGGGAGGAAGACGTGGGAGACGAAGATGGCGGGACAGGGGAGTGCTGGGGAAGCGTTCCGCAAGGATGGCCTGGGGGAGAAACGTCGGCGTCTGGAGGGGAAATGTTGCAGGATCTCTGGGGTGTTGATTTTTCTGGCTAGAAACCTCTGTGGCTGCAGCACCTTTGCCCCAGTTCTTGTCCTGCATCCAGGAAGAATGAGGTCTGCAGACAAGTGAAGGGTGAAGAGAGTTTTATTTAGTGTTAGCTCAGAGGCGTGCGTATCCCATCGAGTGTTCGGCTCTCCGCAGAGAGGGGGCACTGGAGAAGGGTGGCTGCTCTCTGTAGGCAAGTCATCTAGACGTCTCTGCAGGTCTCTGAGGCTCTCAGCAGAGAACGTAGCTCCTCTCTGTGCTGTTGTGTCTCTGCCTTCTCCATCCTCTGGCCGTCTTCTTGCCTTCTCTGGCTGAGCCCCGGGCTTTTCTAGATCTCAGAGGGAAGGAAGTGTGTGCCAGTTGGCCCATGGGTGGCCATGGGTGGGTGGCCATGGGCAGGCCTGGAAGAGGCACCAGGAGTCCCCACTCTGGTCCGCAGGACTGGCAGCCCGACCCCCAGCCTTCAGGCCCTCCTAGCCTTCCACTGCCTGCTTCTACCCAAGACTCCGTCTGTCTCCTGCTGCCATTTATGGTCCCAGGGCTTGGCACCAACCCAGCTGAGATCGGAATGGGTGCTGGGAGCCAAGAGAGGCCAGAGGAGACACCCCTGAGCCTGCAGGGACTGTGGGGAGGTCCTTCCTGGGGAGCCTGAGGGTGCAAGCTGCAGAGTGGGAGGGCAGCCACGGCTGCACCCAGGAGCTCCTACACCCCCAGTTTGGAGGACGCAGGGCTCCCCCATGTTCCTGGCTCCTGCCTGCTTCATGGAGCTGGAGGCCCAGGTCTGCAGCCACAGGTCTGGCGGCTGCTACTGCACCTGGAAGGGCAGATCCTGGCTGTTCCTGGCTCACCCCAGAGTACAGGGAGGCTTGAATCTACAGCTGCAGTTTGGGCAGCTGTAGCCCCACCCCCCTGGGCAGGGGCCTGGGTCTGCAGCTGTAATTTCTGCTGGGAGAGCTCCCGCCCAAACTCAGAAGGGGCAGGGCTCCTGCTGGCTCCATGGAGTGTGTAGCCACAGCCACGTTTCCCTGCTGCAGCCGGCAGGATGACAGCACCCTCTGCCATCAGAACTTGCCTAGGAGCAGGGAGGACAGGCATGGGAGTACGCTTCTTCAGTGGCGGCTTCCAGGGGAGGTTCTCCAGACGTCCCTAAAGGAGGGCTTGGTCTTCTGGAAAGCCTTTGGGTGGAGGAAGTTTGGAACTGTGCCCTGGGGCAGGGACCCCATTGCATTCCTGGAGAGAGTAGCATGGTTTCGGGGGAAAGTTGGGTGGCGTTGTGCTGGGTTTTGGGTTTGGTTTGCAGTTGGTGCTGATCATCACTTCCTGTCCTTGCTCTGTTGGCATTAATTATGTTTAGTAGAGATCTTTTATGAAAAATGGGTTAATCACAGATGTCTTGTAAGTTTCCAGAGGGAGGGTCTCTGGAGTGGAGCTGAGCACTGCCCCAGGGTTTTGGTGGGGTTGGTGAGCCATAGTGGTCCAGATGGTGGGCTCTGGCGCCAGGCGGCCCGGGCAGGTCCCGGCTCTGCAGCTCGCTAGTGGGGCAGCTGTGGGCTGGCGCCTTCCCTCTGTCTCGCCCTACTTGCATGTAACATGGGAATCGTAACAGTAGCCACCTCATGAGGCGTTACCAGGATGAAGGGATTGAGTCCACACCTGGTGCACCCAGCAGGGCCTGGCGCCTGGGCAGTGCCAGCGGGGGCAGCCATTCTCGGTGGGAGTGGACTGCTCACAGCTGGAGCACGTTGGAGTGTCCATTCTCTATTGTGGCTGTGACAAATGACCACAGACTTAGTGGCTCAAAACAGCAGACTTACCAAACAACAGTTCTGGAGGTCAGGTGTCCAAAATCAGTCTCACCTGGTCACAGTTGAGGTGTGGGTAGGGTTGGTTCTTCTGGAACCAGGGTCCAGGGGAAAATCTGTTTCCTGGTCTTTTCCAGTCCTGGAGGCTATTTCTTGACTTGTCGTCCTTTCCTCCATCTACAAAGCCAGCAGCGTAGCGTCTTCACATCTCTCCCAGGAGTGGCCTTCTCTGACTCTGACCCTGACCCTCCTGTGCCCCTCTTATAAGAGCCTTGGGTTGTCACCCAGGTCATCCAGGTCTCCTCGCCATCCCAGCATCCTTAGCTGCTTCTCAGCTGCAGTGTCCCTGTTGTCTTGTCAGGGAACATTCACAGGTCTTGGCGATTGGATGTTAAGTACCTTTGGGGCCGTGGTACCGACCGCACCCACTGGTGACTTCTGGGTCAGAACCCAGAGGAGAGTCGGGTCCTGAGGTTTGGGGCCTGGACTCTGGGACTCAGGCTTGCCTTCCCTGTTTCTCCCTCTTGGGCACAGGGCTGCGCTGGCGGGACTGTCGCTCAGCCTGATGGAGCGCCTGGCCGATGAATATGGCGTGAGGGTGGTGCGGACGCTGACCGTGCAGTACCGTATGCACCAGGCCATCATGCGCTGGGCCTCGGAGGCCATGTACCTCGGGCAGCTCACAGCCCACCCTTCCGTGGCGGGGCACCTCCTGAGGTGAGTAGCTTGGCGCCAACCCCTGCCCCATCCTTCTCCCCTGGCTAATTCTGTACGTCACCTGTTTCTACACAGCAAGCTAAAGTGAAGCTTTCCACGTGAAAGTCGACTCTGAGGCTGGCTTTTTGGAAGAGAGCTGGCCTTGCCCTGGAGAGCTGGGTTGGGCCCACTCCCTCCCAGCTGATGCCCTGATGTGCCTATCGTCCTCCCCTGCCTTAGCCTTCTCATGGGAGGGTCGGCTCTGTCAGGTGGAGCCTCAGTGCTGTGCTGTGGTTCCCCTGATGTGCTCCCTCTGCTTGTGTGCCAGGGACCTCCCAGGTGTGGCTGCCACGGAGGAGACGGGCCTGCCCCTGCTCCTGGTGGACACCGCTGGCTGCGGGCTGTTTGAGCTGGAAGAGGACAACGAACAGTCCAAAGGGAACCCTGGTGAGCTTGCTCGGGATGGCCAGCTTTTTTGTTTAAACATACCTCAAGCTCTTTAAAAATAAAAGGTGCTTAAATTGCACAATTCCGAAGGAGCTGAGTTACTGATGACGTGAAAGGTTTGGAGCTCTCCACTCCAAGAGACTGAGCAGCAACATGTTCTCAGGGTGAGCAGGCCGCTGCTGGGCGAGGTGCGCCTGAGAGCGTTTGACGGCCCTCCCTGAATGGTGTCCCAGCTCCACCTGGCTGGCCTGGCGATGGGAAAATGCCTTGCTCAGCCGACACCACTGTCTCCCCGGTTCCAGGTTGAACAGGATGCACAGCCATACAACTCAAAAGGCCTTCATTGTTGATGTGAAATTCGTTAGCTGGGCATGGCTGGTCCTGGGGCCTGGCACACAGATGATTAGCTGCCAGGAAGTCAGCCACCTGGGGCACAGTGTAGGACCAGCTGGCCATGATAGAAAGGTGCCCAAAACACACGTTACAGTGGATGCCAGCCCAGGGTGCCCTGCGCTGCCCGCCAGCCCTTTGTTTCCTTCCAGGCGAAGTCCGCCTCCTCAGTTTGCACATCCAGGCTCTGGTGGACGCCGGTGTTCCAGCCCGTGACATTGCCGTGGTCTCGCCGTACAACCTCCAGGTGCAGGGGGCCCCTTTTCTCCCTCTACAGAGCGGCAGGGCTCACATGCCGAGAGGCTGAAAGAAAAAGAGAATCTGTTGGCCGTGGTGACTGAAAGTTCAGGGCTAGGGCTGACCTCATTGTGACTGGATCCAGGGCCCAGATGATGTGGGCACGGGCCCCGCCCCACCCGCCCTGCCCAGTGCCCCGTCTTCTGCACTGGCTTCGTGTTCTGGCCAGATTTCCCGGGTGGCCCCGGCAGCGTCGGCGGACCCAGCCCTTCCACAGGCAGCCCTGGCGGAACAGCCTGGCCTTTCCCAGCATTTCCCACAGGAGCCTCAGCCTTGAACCTTGTTGGTCTGGCTCAGGTCGTGTTCCCCTCTGTCTCTTGTTTTGTAGAAAAACGTACCTGCTGAAGTATGGGGAGGGTCTCTGGAAGTGGCCGTCACCCTTCCTGGTGTGTGGGCGTCACACATAGGGCTGTCATGAGCCCACAGAAATGCTGAAATGCCAGGGACGGGGTGCCGTGTTTGGCGTGCATGCGTGTCTGTGAGGAGGCTGGGCTCAGGCTTTCCCCACAGGGCCCCTGCAGGCTCCCTTCCTGGGTCCTGCCTGTTGAGCAGCGCAAGGCCCTGTGCTGAGCTGAAGGGCAGGGTCTTGGCGCACTGGCATTGGGGTGAGGAGGCCATAATCTGGCTGGTGTTTCAGGTGGACCTGCTCAGACAGAGCCTCGCGCACAGGCACCCTGAGCTTGAAATCAAGTCTGTGGATGGCTTCCAAGGCCGAGAGAAGGAGGCCGTGATACTGTCCTTCGTCAGGTCCAACAGGAAAGGTACGGACCCTTGTCAGAGCCCTTTGGGGACAGCACAGAAGTGAATTTATTGATGCAGGGGCATATTGGGTATCTACTGGTGCCATACTGGTTGCTGGTGGTGTGGGCATGGAGCAGCTTCTGTTCTCAGCAAGCTCACATCAGGCAAAGCAGAGGGAGCAGACTGTAGAGGCCCAGAGGCATGGGTGTGTGGTCAGGGAGCAAGTGGCAGGGGTGGCAGCTGGGGGTGCAAGGTAGGCTGGAATGGCCAGGATGTCCTGCTGAGGAGGTGGAGCCCCGTCCTGCCTGAGCTGGCTTTTAGCCTCAGTGCGCAGCGCCGCAGGGTGTGGCGGTCATGCTGTGGCTTCTGTGCTGCTGTGGTTTGTGGGCTTTCCTTTCGGGATGAGAGTCGTTCCCAGAAACAGGTGTGGTGAATGGGTTTTGTGAGACGTTCTCAGAAGGCAGAGAGCAGACGAGTCCTGGCTATAAGCTGTGGGGAAAAGACGGGAAGATGCTGGAAGGTTTCTTGCGCTTTCTCCCTGGTGCGAGCTGTAGCCACATCCCAGGCGGCCCCTGAGGCTGGCTTAGGCAGAAAGAAAGGAGCAACAGAACCCAGTCGGGTTCCCCAGAGCTTCACTTGGTCAGCTGCAGCAGCCAGATGCCAGGGCAGATGTGGCATCATGGTGCCATGCGTGGCTGGGCAGCCGTGTGGAGGGTGGGCCACGGCACAGGGGGGCCACACTTCTGGTGGTGGTTACTGAAAAGGGCGTAGGAGCCTGACTCTTTCTTACTCTGAGATCTGCCCTCTGGCCCTTTGTAGGTGAGGTTGGTTTTCTTGCTGAGGACCGGAGGATCAATGTGGCCATCACCCGTGCCCGGCGCCACGTGGCGGTCATCTGTGACTCCCGTACCGTCAACAACCATGCATTTTTGAAGACCCTGGTGGAGTATTTCACCCAGCATGGGGAAGTACGCACGGCCTTTGAGTATCTTGACGATATCGTCCCGGAAAACTATTCCCACGAGAGCTCCCAGGGTCCCAGCCACGCTGCCACCAAGACCCACGGTTGTGCTGCGTCCGCTAGGAATGGAAGTCAGTGGCAGGAGGGAGGCCGAGAGGCTGCAGCAGCTGCCAGACGCGGCCGGAAGAAGCCAGCCGGGAAGCCTCTGGGCTCGGAAGCCCTACTTCAGCCCAGTCTCACTGGAGGCAGCCCGGAGGGAGTGGAGAGCCAAGACGGCATGGACCACTTCCGGGCCTTGATAGCGGATTTCATGGCCAGTGAGAAGATGCAGTTGGAGTTTCCTCCTTCCCTCAATTCCCACGACAGGCTGCGGGTCCACCAAATAGCCGAGGAGCACGGGCTGAGGCATGACAGCTCCGGGGAAGGGAAGAGGAGGTTCATCACCGTGAGCAAGAGGGTCCCGCCAGCCCCACGACCCCCAGCAGTTCCAGGACCCCCGGCAGCCCTGGGATTCCTGGCAGGAACTGGCAGCCCAGCCCCTCTCCAGCCGGTGCCCCCTAGCCCTGTGCAGACGAAGCAGCCTCCTAGGGAGCAGCATGGCCCAGAGCAGCCAGACCTGAGGACGCTGCACCTGGGGAGACTACAGAGGGTCAGGGGCTCGCAGGGGCAGCCCTCCAGCAAGGAGCAGCTGGCCTCGGGGCAGCAGAAACTTCCAGAAAAGAAAAAGAAAAAAGCCAAAGGTAAGTCAACTAGTGAGAACATGGGGCAGCGTCCTTCACTGGGGTGCTGGCCCCACTTGGAACTCACCTGCCATCATCATTGGAAGGGCTTCCTCCCGGCAGGGTCACACCTGTGTCATTTTACCTTTATTTTCTGTCATGCGACTCTCAGCTCGGTCTGGGCCTCCCTTGGGTCTGGGATCAGGTCACAGGCACCTTCTTGTCCCAGAGCCTGTGCAGGGCTCAGCAAGTAGGCAGCGTGAGGGGCCTGGGAGAGCAAAGGTGGACGGTCCCTGGAGCCCCTCGGGATGGGGCGATCACGGGTTCCCGAACTGCAGGTGGCCCTGGAAGGTGGGGTCTTGCACAGCAACGGGGCGCACTCTGTCTGGAAGTCGTCCTGGGCAAAGTGCTCAGAACCACAGGGGCTAGCTCAGACAAAACCATTCTCACCCCTGGGCCATGCGGAGTCCGGGTGAGCTCTGCTCCGTTTGCTGCGTCCTGCATGGTGCCCACCCTGCTGGAGCTGGCCAGCCGTGCACTGGGAGTTGGCCAGGCGTGTGCTGGCAGAGCTCGTAGACCTGGTCAGTCTAGGGGGAGTTCCTGCTACTGCCGTTTTTTTCCTCAGCAAGATCAGGCAGGAATTCCTGATGCGCTGCACAAGAACAGCACATCGCTTGAAAGGGGCCTCCCGGAGCCTGGGGCTCAGAGGGATTCACGCCCCAGACCTTTCCTGAGCAGCTGCCCTGCTTTGTGCTAGAGCATAGCCCCCAGGCACTGCAGAGGGAAGAGACAGGAACTGCCTTTTAATTTTTTTCTTTTTTTAGAATTAATAGAGACAGGTCTCACTGTATTGCCCAGGCCAGTTTTGAACTCTCAGCCTCAAGCAGTCCTCCCACCTCAGCCTCCCAAAAAGCTTGGATTACAGGTGTGAGCCACCGTACTCAGCCATGAGTTGCTTTTAAAACCTTAAACGAAGGCCAGCTTCAGTGGCTCATGCCTGTAATTCTAGCCCTTTGGGAGGCCGAGGCAGGCGGATCATGAGGTCAGGAGCTTGAGACCATCCTGGCCAACGTGGTGCAACCCCATCTCTACTAAAAATACAAAATTAGCCAGGCGTGGTGGCATGTGCCTGTAGTACCAGTTGCTTGGGAGGCTGAGACAGGAGAATTGCTTGAACCTGGGAGGAAGAGGTTGTAGTGAGCTGAAATTGTGCCACTGGACTCCAGCCTGGGTGACAGAGCGAGACTGTCTCAAAAAAAAAAAAAAAAAAATCACCTTAAATGAGAGGCCAGGTATGGCACTGCTGTCTTTCCGTTTGCCTGAGTGACACGGGTCTTCTCCAGGACATCCAGCCATAGAGCTGCCCACAGAGGAGGACTTCGAAGCCCTGGTTTCAGCTGCCATTAAGGCTGATAACACTTGTGGCTTTGCCAAGTGCACAGCCAGTGTCACGACCCTGGGCCAGTTCTGCCATCTCTGTGGCCGCCGCTACTGCCTCAGCCACCACCTGCCCGAGGTATGTTGGCCTCCCCTCCTGGGGGTCAGACAGTGGGGAGGGTGGTGGGTTCCATCTCCAGGGAGCAGACCCTGGGCAGACTTGATTCAGATGGAAAAGTTAGCTCATTGCGAGCTCCAGATACCTTAAGAAACGGAAAGCAGACACTGGTGCATGGTCTGTTCCGGGCACCTGAGGGCATAAGCAAACAAGATGCCTTACTTTGCCGAGCTGCGGCCTCGTTAGTGGGGATTCTGGGGAGACGGAATTGTCTCAGTGTCTTTGAGTTCTGTCCGTGGCCTAAACTGGTCCATGTGGCATAGGGGAGGTGGAGGCAGAGCTCCAGCATGTGGTCTGAGCTGGCTGCGGCCTGGCTGCTGTGTCATTCACTCCATGAGCCTGGGTTGGTGACAACCCTCCGGGCCTGGTGTGGGCGTGCCTGTGGGAAGCTGGGATCTGAGCCAGCCTCGTCTCTGCCCTGGAGGATGCTGGGCCTGGTGGGGGATCTGAGTAAGAGACCAACATACAGTACCAGGTGCTGAGTGCTCCGAGGAAGGAAACCTAGGGCCAGGGTGGCAGCAGGGACACCCACCCAGATGCAGCAGTCAGGGTGGGCTTCCTGGAGGAAGTAACACAGAGGCTGAGACCTATGGGACAGAAGGTGGGAGCTGGGCTGGGGAGGACAGGGCGATGGCGGGTAGGTGGGCAGGCTGTTCACCCTTAGAGCATGCCTAAGGCCCCGGGCACAGTCAGGGAGTTGGGAAAAGTGTGAGGCAGGATGGCTAGAGTCGAGGCTGGGCAAGACCTGGAGAGCTGCCTGGAGGAGTCAGGCCTGTCCTGAAAGCAGTGGGGCGCCCTGGAGGGCGTCGACAGGGCTGTGATGTTACCAGTTTTAGCGGGTTAAACGGAGGCTGGGCAGCAGCAGGAAGTGGCTGCAGAGCTGTGTGGTCGGTCAGTCAGGGTGGTGCCATTTCCTCAGTGTGCACTCGGGGGGCTTCCGCCTCCAGCCACACCACGGTGCAGAGCCCTCGCGTGCCACCCACCCCCTTCCTGCCAAGCAGCCTGCAGGGTGAAGGATCAACATGGCGGGAAGGAGTGGTCCTCTGTTGGGGCGCCGGTGGCCCTCCAGCTCTTTGACAGGCAGAGCTGCAGGGTCTGCCTCCCTGTCCCTGTGAGCCCAGCACTGATTCTTGTGTCCTCCCCAGATCCATGGCTGCGGCGAGAGGGCTCGTGCCCACGCCCGGCAGAGGATCAGCCGGGAGGGAGTCCTCTATGCTGGCAGTGGGACTAAGGACAGGTCCCTCGACCCAGCCAAGAGGGCTCAGCTGCAGAGGAGGCTGGATAAGAAGCTGGGCGAGCTCAGCAGCCAGAGGACCAGCCGGAGGAAGGAGAAGGGGACATGACCGGCCGCATCCTCACCTGCCCCATGGAGCTCTCTCCTTGCCAGCCCAGGACACCATCAGAGCACGCTCCGCCTCCAGCAGGGCCATGGAGGAGCAGAGGGGCCTGTGGGGGAAGGTTGGGTTTTGGACCCCAGGAGTGAGCTTTTCCCATGTCACAATGTGGAGAAAAGCATCTGGGGGCAACAGTGCTTGTGTAGGTGAGGCTCGGGAAGCGTGTATCCCTTCCTCTCACTCCCGGTCAAATCCCACATCTCAGCATCTGGATCCTGGGGAGGGTTCCAGTCCCTTGGGGAATATCCAGGGCGTCGACGCAGGCTATTGAAGTCACTCCTCGGATGTCTGGGACTTGCCAGCTCAGGCCATCAGGATATGGGTGCTGGGAGGAAACAAGAAACCAGACTCGGCCAGTGGTGCTCAGGCGGGTTCTGGGACGGGCGCGGGAGCGGAGTTTGGCTTGCACGTTCCCACAGGGCCAGCTGCTGGGGCCACTTTCCTTCTGTCTGCTGTTCACTGGTGACTGCAGCATTCCCCTCCCCGTCTCCGCAGGGCTCCTGTGAGTCTGGGGCACCTCTTTCTGGCCTCTGCACCTCTCTCTGGCCTGTGCTGGCCCCCCCTCGCTGTGCCTTGCCATGGGGACCAGGCGAGAAGGCCATCCCTGCAGCTGTCCTGGGAACGCCCCGCAACGGCATCAGCGCCATCAGCACTTACCAACCCAGAGCTGCTGGTCTCCTCCAGTGCCCTTTGCCAACTCTTCTGTTTCCGAGAACTTCAGACGGATATACCTTAGCCTCAGGGTTTTGTTTCAGGAGGATATAAATTATTTAAACATTAAATGAAAACGTTGTACACGGTCCCAGCGTGTCTCTGCAGGCCTAAGGGGCGCCCTTGGCCTGTTCTGCTCAGCAGCTGTGCCCTCCCTGTGGACTCTCTCAAGCCCCCTCTCCCTCTGACCTCCTCATGGCAGACTCTCCGGGCGCAGGCTCAGCCCTCTCTCCTCAAATCCCCATTGTGTCCTTATGTCCCGGGTGGCCTTTGGAGTGAGGTTTGGCGCACCCAACCTGCACCAGGGTGGCTGTCCCCCAGTGGCCACTTAGGCAGCGAATTCAGCTAGTGTGTGCTCGGGCCCGGCCTGCGTGCTTTGACAGCCCTGTTCTTGCTGGTGCTGGGCCAGCCTCCCCACCCACCTGGGCTGACGCCTCACCCTGGGCCACTAGGGCACCCCCCCCCGCCCCCCGTCCTGGACGCCTTCCTTGCCTGCTCCTGTCAAATGGCTTTTGGACGGAATTGCTTGGGAAGGGGACCAGGACTCTACTGCATTTTGCATCAAGTGTGGCAGAGGTCATCTGGTTACTTCCGTAAGTGCAGAGCGCAGCGCCAGAGGGTTCCGTTTCTCACGCTCCTTAACCCCTTGCTGTAGGAGGCGTGTATGTAAATGGATGCTCTGGGTGGGAGTGAGAGCACCGCTGGAAGTTCTCACCGGTTGACACAGTACACAGGGAGGTGTTCTTCCTGCTGCGGCAGGTGTGTGCCTGCTTCAGCTCCCTGACTTTTTGGTTCTAAGCTTCAACCCCTGGCCACAGGGAGGCCGAGTTCAGGGATGGGCCAGAATCCAAACAGCCAACCACAGTCCTGCCCCAGGGTTGACACGGATGCCGAAAGATGCTGGCTTTTCAAGGGAGACAGCTGACAGCCACACTCCCTGCCTCCCAGGTAGCCTGTCTGCAGGAGAGAAGGAGGCCAAAGAGAAACAGACCCAAAAATGGGCGTGGGAGAGTGACCTGATGACCGTCTTTGAGCAGCTGGATGTAGCCATGCCTGACCTCCACCCCATTCTTCCTGCTGTCCTGAACTAGTAAATCCCCTTTTTTAGCTGAAGAAATCTGCCTTGGGTTTTTGTCACTTGCTACCAAAGAATCTGCTGACCCAGTCATGCCCACATCTGTGTATCTCATTGGGTATACCTCTCCCAACCTGGAGGCAGCGTGGAATTCATGTCACCCTGCTCATTAGAGAAGGCAGGATTGCGCTTGTGCTTTCCTCTGGTAAATAAATTTTAAAAAATAAAAATAAAGAGAAGGCAGGATTGGAATCCAAGCTCCGTGGAGGAACTTGAAATAGAGGAAGGCAGCCAGTGCCAGCTGTAGGGTGGAAGCTCTGGAACTGGAGGGACCTGAGTCTGAACACCAGCTGACACCACCATCCACTGAGGTGTGGCCTCAGCAAGTCACCTCCCCTTTCTGAGCCTGTTTGTGCATCTGTGAAGCAGGATGGGAACAGTTGCTGCGGCACCAGCTACGCTGGGAAGCGGAAGAAGTGAAGTGTGCGGCTTCACGCCCTTGCAGGGCCTGGGTCCGGGTTTGTGGTCCCCCAGCTGTGCCCCGCAGCCCCCTGCACGGAGTGCGTTCCCTTCCACCGCTGACCACCACAGCCCTGGGTAGTGCATTGTCAAAATGCCAGGGCCGAAGGTTGCGACACAAAGTTTCCATTTCTCATCCCAGGAGACCTTGTTAGGAAAATGTTTGTAGCTGGTTGTTTGAAAAACACCCTGCAGTTTGGCCTGGAGGTAGTCCAAAAAAAAGGGAAAAAATATCTTAAGCCAAATGTCTCCCTGACCAGCAGGTGTGGTCCTGCCGACAGTAGCTGCAGGCCATAGCCCACCTGGACCAGAACCTCGAGGAGCTGAGGACTCCCTTCCAGGGAGAACTGCCCACCTCCCCCCGTGGGCCCCCCTGAGGCAGCCCCGGAGTGTGCTCCTTTCCGGGGATGCTGGGCAGGGCAGTGGGCACAGGGGGAACCCCTGCCAGCCCTGGGATTTGCTCCCAAGTTTACTTGGGATGTGCTGCATGTCTTGGGGCCTCAGTTTCCTCCTCTGTAAAATGGGGAAGTAGCAGGACCTGTCTCAGGGTAGCTGTGAAGATGAAATGATCAAACACAAGGCCTTGGGCACGGTGCCTGGTGCCTGTTAAACGTGCTGCCCTCCTCCTCGTCATCTTGCAGAGCGGCAGTGGAGAGGGACAAGATGGCACATGCACTCATAGAAGGGGATCAGCAAATGGCCTTTCCTACCAGAGACAGGGGCGAGAGTACCCAGGCCCTGGGCGCCTGCCCATCAGCTTCTGTGGAAGTTGTGGGTCCCCCAATGTGGGTCTGCCTGGCTTCCTTGCACCTGACACAGCTCGCTCCCCCTCCCTGCTGGGCGGGCCGAGGGCAGGCCTGCTCTGTTTACCTTGGTTTGTTTGGAGCTGCCAGGAGGTATCCCGGAGTGGGCTGATGGGCACCGAGCTGCTTTGGGAGGTTTCAGGCCCACGTTGTAACCCTGGCACTTAAAAGGAATTGCAGTCACTGCTGGGAGTATGGCAAAAGCTGTAGCCTTATTTGGTCTGGAAACTTCTTTGCCTGCGGGAAAAGCAGGAGTGGGGAAGCACCCTCTTGTGTGAGTGGGCAGATCGGGGCCAGTTCTTCATTACCCGGGATATGAATTACTTCTCTCCTTCACTTAGCTTTGGTTTTGGCTTCTGGCCTTCTGCCCTGGAGCTGTAGCTCTCAATCTCCGTAGCTCACGACCTCCCCTGGCCGTTGGCGAGCTGTTTGGTTGTGCAACTTTATTGAGGTGTAATTGTCTTGCCATAGAATGCACTCATTGGGCCAGGCGTGGTGGCTCAGGCCTGTAATCCAAGCACTCCTGGAGGCCAAGGCAGGCGGATCACCTGAGGTCGGGAGTTCAAGACTAGCCTGACCAACATGGTGAAACCCCCGCCTTTATTTATTAAAAAAAAACAAAACAAAACAAAGAACAATGCACTCATTGTAAGTGTACGATTCAGATTCGACAATGTTAGTATAACAAGGGGCTGGGCCACCCACCCCCACCCATCCCTAGTGCTGAGTGCTGGTCTGCAATTAACCTCTACTCCTGCCCTCAGCCCCAGGCAGTCACCGATCAGCTTTCTGTCCCTATAAATTTACCTTTTCTGGAAACTTCATATAAATAGGGACTGTCCCCAACTCCCAGTGGTTTGACATCATGATTTTTTGACATTACAGTGGTGCAAAGCTACATGCATTCAGTAGAAGCCACCATTGCGTTTTCACGTTCAGTACAGTATTCCGTAAATTCCATGAGAAAGTCAATACTGTATGATCAAATAGGCTCTGTGTTAGAGGACTGTACTCAGTAAGTGTTCTGAGCGTGTGTAGGGTAGGCTAGGCTAAGCTATGATGTCCAGGAGGTCAGGTGTATTGAAAGCATTTTCGATTTGTGGTATTTTCAGTCCCTGGATTTGTGGGGAACATATTCCCATCATAAGTCAAGAACATCCAGCCGGGCTGGGTGGCTCATGCCTGTAATCCTAGCACTTTGGGAGGCCAAGGCAGGCGGATCACAGGGCAGGAGTTCGAGACCATCCTGGCCAATATGGTGAAACCCCGTCTCTACTAAAAATACAAAAATTAGCCGGGCGTGGTGGTGCGTGCCTGTAATTCCAGCTACTCAGAAGGCTGAGGCAGGAGAATCACTTGAATCTGGGACGCAGAGGTGGTGGTGAGCCGAGATCGCATTGTTGTACTCCAGCCTGGGAAATAGAGCGAGACTCTGTCTCAAATAAAAAAGGATAAAGAACATCCGTATCCAGTCCCTCACATCTGGGCTCTTTTACTTCACATGAGGTTTTGAGGTTCGCCTGTGTGGTGGCACATGTCGGTGCTTCCTTCCTCCACCTTATCAGTCAATGACCCATTGTACGGATATCCCCATGTAGTGTGTCCATTCATCTACTGGATATTCAGATTGCTGCCACTTTTTGGCTGTTGTGACCCATGAGGCTGCTGTGAATATTCATGGTTCAAGTCCCTCTGTGAAAACATTCATTTTCATTTTTCTTGGGTAGATTCTTAGAAGTGGAATTGCTGCGTCCTATGATGTTAAGTTTATTTATTTAAGAAACTACTAAGGTTTTCCAGAGAGGTTATGCCGTTTTACATTCCTACCAGCTGTGTATGAGGGTTCCAGTTCCTCTGTCATGCCAACATTTGGTATTGGCTGATTATTATTATCGCCATGTTAGTGGGTATGTTGTATGATCTCAGCGTAGTTTTAATTTGCATTTTCTTGAAGACTAAGGATGCTGAGCAACCTTTTCACGCACCTACAAGACATTTAGATATCTCCTTTGATAATTTTTTTTCCTTTTTTTTTGGGTGGGCAGGGACAGGTCTTAGTTTGTAGCTCAGGCTAGAGTACAGTGGCAGAAATATGGCTCACTACAATCTCGATCTCATAGGCTCAAGGGATCCTCCAACCTCAGCCTCCCTGAGTAACTGGGACTACAGGCTCATGCCACCACACCTAGCTCATGGCTTTTTGGTAAAGATGGGGTTTCACCGTGTTGCCCAGGCTGATCTCAAACTCCTGGGCTCAAGCAGTCTGCTCACCTTGGCTTTCAAAGTGCTGGGATTGCAGGCGTGAGCCACCATACCTGGCCTATTTTATCATTATTCTTTTCATAGAGACAGGGTGTTGCTTTGTTGCCCGGGCTGGTCTTAAACTCCTGGGCTTAAGCCATCCTTCTGCCTCAGCCCCCCAAAGTGCTAGGATTACAGGCGTGAGCCACCAAGCCTGGCCCTTTGGTGAAATTTCTGTTCAAGTCTTTTGCTCATTTTTAAGATGAGTTGAAGTGATATATTGTTGAGATACAAGATATCTTTAGGCCGAGCGTGGTGGCTCGTGCCTGTAATCTCAGCACTTTGGGAGGCTGAGGTGGGCAGACCATGAGGTCAAGAGATCAAGACCATCCTGGCCAACATGGTGAAACCCCATCTCTACTAAAAATTAAAAAATTGACCGGGCGTGGTAGCTCACACCTGTAATCCCAACACTTTGGGAGGCTGAGGTGGGTGGATGCCGAGGTGGGCGGATCACGAGACCAAGAGATCGAGACCACCTTGGCCAACGTGGTGAAACCCAGTCTCTATTAAAAAATACAAAAATTAGTTGGGCGTGATGGTGGGCGCCTGTAGTCCCAGCTACTCAGGAGGCTGAGGCAGGAGAATTGCTTGAACCCAGGAGGCGAAGGTTGCAGTGAGCCGAGATTGCACCACTGCACTCCAGCCTGGCGCCTGGCAATAGAGTGAGACTGTCTCAAATAAATAAATAAATAAATAAATAAAATTAGCTGGGCATGGTGGCACACACCTGTAGGCCCAGCTATTCAGGAGGCTGAGGCAGGAAAATCTCTTGAACCCAGAAGGCAGAGGTTGCAGTGAGCCAAGATTGCGCCACTGCACTCCAGCCTGGGCAACAGAGCAAGACTGTCCCCCTCCCACCAAAATAAAAGATATCTTTATATAGCCTGGATAGAAGTCTTTTTGATCAGATGTGGGTCAAGATGGCCAGGGGGGGACCTATGTTAATTCTAGCTAAATAATTATAAGCTTGATTGACTCACAGTGCACTGAAGTTTATACACCAAACTAAGCTATATTATTGGTGCAGTTAATTGGAAATCAAGCGGCAACAGGAAGCCTAAGGTAAAGACCATCCGAGTGTGCAGTGACACCGGGAACACCTCAGGGCGGCTGCAGAGCATGGAACACTGCTCTGGTCCTGCAAATGCCTTCTCTTTTTTTTTGGTTTTTAAGACGGGTTTCACCATGTTGGTCAGGCTGGTCTTGAACTCCCAACCTCAGGTGGATCCACCCGCCTTGGCCTCCAAAGTGCTTGGATTACAGGCCACCATGCCCGGCCTGCAAATGCCTTCTCAACATGGAGACTGTGTAAGGGCCTCATGAAGAAGGCTTATGCAAAGATGTCTGAGAAGGGAGGCAACCTTCCAATTGCTCTATGTCCTCAATGCTAGGGAGGTAAAAGCCCCTTGATGCATTGGGTGTGGTCAGACTGGGTGGCTCCTCATCCGCTGTACTTCTGATGCAGCTGCACCCTAATAACAATTGGTAGTAAACTCAGAGTACTAGTTTAGCATGTCTTAGAAGGATCTCAAGTGCTGTTAAATGCTCAGAGCACAGCTTAGCACATCTTAGAAGGATCTCAAGTGCTCTCTGCCTGGCTATCTTACCCACTCCTTCACCTTCCCCTTCCACGCCCATACGATCAATGAGATTGTGCACATAATAAAAGTGTTTGGAGCCCAGAGCTCCGGGCCAACGCAGTTCCCACGCTTGCGACGGTGCCCTGGACCCGTGCTGTAAATTCTACTCTCACGTCTCTGTCTATTTCCTTTTCTCAATCCCTCAACATCGCTGGGACTAAGGGCACCCACGTATGGGGTGGGGCCGGTACCCAACAATCAGATGTGTGATATGCAAATATTATCTCCCAATCTTTGGGTTATGTTTTTATTTCCTTAATACTATCTTTGGAAGTGTAAAAGATCTGAATTTTACAAAGTCCACTTTATCTATTTTTTTTTCTTTTATGGCTGTGCCTTTGGTATTGTGTCTAACATCTCTGCATCTAAATTAAGATCACCAAGGGTTTGCCCTATGTTTTAGACATTTTACAGGTTTTGATCTGACGTTCAAATCTGTGATCCACCTTGAGTTAATTTTTGTGTGTGGTGTAAGGCAAGGGCCTAAGGTTGGTTGGTTTGGTTAGTTGGTTGGTGGGTTGGTTGGTTTGATTGGTTGGTTTAGTTGGTTGGTTTGGCTGGTTGATTTGGTTTGTTGGTTTGGTTTGGTTGGTTTGATTGGTTGGTTTGGTTGGTTGGCTTGGCTGGTTGATTTGGTTTGTTGGTTTGGTTGGTTGGTTGGTTTCTTTGGTTGGTTTGGTTGGTTGGTTGGATTGGTTGGTTGGTTTAGTTGGCTTGGTTGGTTTGGTTGGTTGGTTAGTTGGTTTGGTTAGTTGGTTTGGTTGGTTGGGTTGGTTGGGCTTGGTTGGTTGGTTTTGTTTGGTTGGTTGGGTTGGTTTGGTTGGTTGGGTTGGTCTGGTTGGTTTGTTTGGTTGGTTTGGTTGGTTGGTTGGTTGGTTTGTTGGTTTGATTTGGTTGGTTGGTTTGGTTTGGTTGGTTGGTTTGGTTAGTTTGTTGGTTTGCTTTGGTTGGTTGGTTCATTTGGTTGATTTGGTTGGTTGGGTTGCTTGGTTGGTTGTTTGGTTGGTTAGTTTGTTGGTTTGGTTGATTGCTTGGTTTGATTGGTTGGTTGGTTGGTTGGTTGGTTTGGTTAGTTGGTTGGTTTGGTTGGTTGCATAGGGATCTCCTTTTGTCCCAGCAATTGTTGAAAGAATCTCATTTCTTCATGGAATTGCCTTGACATCTTGTTAAATATCATTTGAGTATTAATGGAGCGGTGTGTATCTGGCTTCTCAATTTTGTGCCATCAATCTGTCCATCCTTATGCCAATACCACAGGCTCCTCCCATCCCCATCATGAGGATGGTCTTCTGGTCATGGCAACATTGCAAGTTTATGCTTAGAGGCATGGCCCTCGACCTGTCTCTGACTCTGCCAAAGTGGAAAGAGTTTTGAAAACATATAGCCACACACTGGAGATAAACACCTCAGTATTCCAGACCACAGAGCAAGACAGGACTGGCTGGGCACAGTGGCTTACCCTTGTAATCCCAGCACTTCGGGAGGCCCAGACTGACGGATCATCTGAGGTCAGGAGTTCAAGACCAGCCTGGCCAACATGGTGAAACCCTTTGTCTACTAAAAATACAAAATTAGCCAGGTGTGGTGGCACATGCCTATAATCCCAGCTACTCGGGAGACTGAGGCAGGAGAATTGCTTGAACCCAGGAGGTGGAGGTTACAGTGAGCCAAGATCACACCACTGCACACCAACCTGGGTGACAGAGCAAGACTCTGTCTTAAAACCAAAAACCAAAAAAAAAAAAAAAAAAAAAAAAAGGGCCGGGCATGGTGGCTCACGCCTGTAATCCAAGCACTTTGGAGGCCAGGGCAGGCGGATCACCTGAGGTCGGGAGTTCAAGACCAGCCTTACCAACATGGTGAAATTCGGTTTTTAAAATAAAAAAAAAAAAAAAAAAAAAAAAAAAAAAAATGAAAGAAACGGCTGGCCGAGGAGAGAACACTGTGGACCTGCTAGGGTCCTTGTCTGATCAAGAGCATGGGCAGCCTGGAGCTTTTTTCCTATGGGCAAAAGGGACAAAAACAGCCCATTCCGAGGTGGGATCTGAGCCAGGCTCACACTATGAAACTAGATGGTGAGGCAGGGCTTTCTGATTCATCAGAGGAAAGAAAAAGTCTGTTCCAGTTACTATGGTTACATAACACATCTACCCAAAATGCCATGCTACAAAACAGCCACTTATCACATTCATGGGTTCTGTGGCTCAGGAATTTGGACAGAGCACAGTGGACATGGAGATTTGAGAGGCCGGTGTGAAGAGGGAGACCCAGGCATCTCAAATCAACTTCCCCTTTTCATTCCTAAGACCGTAAACTGAAACCCTTTTCATATGCTAAGCTATAAACCTAAGATTCTTCCACGTGTAACATCTAAAGTATAAGCCTGTATAAAGACGGAAGCCTCCTTTGTTAGGGGAGCTTGGCTGTTAGGTAACTATGCCACCTTGCTCCCGGCCGAATAAACTCCTTCCTCCTGTATTCAGTGTCCGAGAGATCTGTTTCCCACAGCCGCTCCTGCTACACGTGCTTGCTTCAAGGTGGGGACCAACCCTGAAGTGAAATTTGTCCCCGGGGCTGTGGTGAGGTCAGGCTGACCTTGTCCTCTGCTGGGACCCCGTCTTTGCTTAGCTCCCCAGCACCCAGCCTGGGAGTCGCCCAGTAAGTAGCGTGCCCCGGCTCAGGCTCTGCTTCTAGGCACCGGACTTGAGCGTCAGTCCCCAGCCTCGCAGCCCTGGGTGCCAGCTGAGTATCTTCAGCTTTGACTCCTCCTCACACTCCTAATACCACTCACATTCCCACTGGGATGTTTAGTAGGTGGGCCAGTGCAGCACCTCCAGAATCAAATGCCTGGTCTGCCCCTGGGTAGTGGACTGAGTGGTTCCCTCCCCAGAGGTAAGTCCATATCCTAATCCCCGAACCTGCCAGTGTGACCTTATCTGGGAAAAGAGTCTTCACAGATGTCATTAAGGAAGGTTCTTGAGAGGAGATCATCTTGGATTACCTGGATGGGCCCTAAATGCAGTGACAGCACCCTTCTAAGACACACACAACAAAAGCAGGAGGCTGCCTGCAAACAGAGGCAGAGGCTGGAGTGGTGCAGCCACAAGCCAAGGAATGCAGAACCCCCAGAAGCTGGAACTGGTAGGAAGGAGCCAGCCCTACGTTCTTTATCTTGAAGAGAGAGAACACGTTGCTGGTTTCTGGGTTTTTGTTGTTCCTGCTGTTTTTTGAGTTGGAGTCTCACTCTGCTGTCCAGGCTGGAGTGCAGTGGCGCAATCTCGGCTCACTGCAACCTCTGTCTCCTGGGTTCAAGCGATTCTCCTGCCTCAGCCTCCTGAGTAGCTGGAATGACAGGTACCCACCACCATGCCTGACTAATGTTTTAAATATTTTTAGTAGGCCGGGCGCGGTGGCTCAAGCCTGTAATCCCAGCACTTTGGGAGGCCGAGGCGGGTGGATCACGAG
>NW_016107879.1:963827-965226 GCF_001604975.1 Cebus imitator | reverse complement strand
AGACGGGGTTTCACCATGTTGACCAGGATGGTCTCGATCTCTTGACCTCGTGATCCACCTGCCTCGGCCTCCCAAAGTGCTGGGATTACAGGCGTGAGCCACCGCGCCCGGGCCTTTCTTTTTTAAACAATGAACGATGTTCCTCAGCCTTATTTTCCAACCATTTTGTTTAGGTTTTAAAAATTCAAGGCCAGGCGTGGTGGCTCACACCTTTAATCCTAGCACTTTGGGAGGCCAAGGCAGGGTGGATTACTGGAGGTCAGGAATTCAAGCCCAGCCTGGCCAACATGGTGAAACCCCGTCTCTACTAAAAATACAAAAAATTAGCTGGGCGTGGCAGCATGCACCTGTAATCCCTGGTACTTGGGAAGCTGAGGCAGGAGAATCGCTGGAATCCAGGAGGTGGAGGTTGCAGTGAGCCAAGATTGTGCCATTGAACTCCAGCCTGGGGGATAAGAGTGAAACTCCATCTCAAAAAAATAAATAAATAAATAAAAAGATAAAACTTCGGCCGGGTGCGGTGGCTCACGCCTGTAATTCAAGCACTTTGGAGGACAAGGCGAGCGGATCACCTGAGGTCGGGAGTTCAAGACCAGTCTGACCAACATGGTGAAACCCTGTCTTTAAAAAAATAAATAAATAAAATAAAATTTAAAAAAAGGTAAAACTTCATACGTTTTCCTTTCAGTATCCAAGAGCTCGTCCCTCGTGTCCGTTTTTGCAGCACTCCCCCCGCGTGGCTGCGTCTACTCTTTTCTCTCTGCACGTGTGATTTTGTATTGTTTGATGCTTTCTTCTTCGGCAGCATTTTGATTCCAGACGGCTTCCATCTACCTTTTGCATGGTGGCGTTCTGCAGATTCTGGTAGCTGTCCCCTCCTATCAGCCAGGGACTGAACCTACAAGACCGTGCGGAGAGCTCGCTGACCGTGGGCTTCGCTGAGGCCGCCCGGCTGCTGAGCCAGGGAGCCAAGGTCTTTCCCCGGATGTGCCAGTTTACAGTCACAGTCTGTTCATACAGACGTCAGTATGGGGTGCCCCCCATGCTTCAGGAGCCTCAGGCAGACTCATTCTGTTTTACCCACTGCAGAGTCTAGTTGTGGATTTGGTCTTTTCTCAGAGCAGAGAAGGAAGCTTCTCTGAGTAGCAGATGGGATTGGAAGATCTGATTGCTGCTGGTTTTATAAGAATTGTAAACTGTATATCACATGGAATTTAGCATTTTAACCATTGTGAAGCCAAGTGTGTGACTCCCTGGAGCCCCTTAAACTCGCAGCGTCACGCGGCCATCGCCACCATCTGTCTCCAGAACTTTGTCATCTTCCTGCCTGGAAACTCTGTCCCCACCAAATACCAACTCCCAGGCCGGCCCCCAGCCCCTGGGAATCTCTGTTCATTTT
>NW_016107879.1:959516-960426 GCF_001604975.1 Cebus imitator | reverse complement strand
TTCATCCACCCTCCTTATTTCAGCTCCTTTCCACCCAACTACCTGGGTTCCCAAGGCCCCAGTTCCTGAGCCTTTAGGTGATTCTGTGGCATCAGTTTATTTAGTGGCCTTATGTAGATGTGTGTGTTCAATCCACCAACTTTACATGGAAGTTTCTCTACAACAGAGGTCCCAGGGGTACCGGTCTGTGACCTGTTAGGAACTGGGCTGCACAGCAGGAGGCGAGCGGTGGGTGAGCGGGAGAAGCGTCATCTGTATTACAGCCACTCCTCATCGCTTGCATTCACGTGAGCTCCGCCTCCTGTCAGATCAGTGGCGGCACCAGAGTCTCGTGGAAGCGTGGACCCGATTGCGATGATCTGTCACTGTCTCCCATCACCCTCAGATGAGACCTTCTAGTTGCAGGAAAACAAGCTCAGGGATCCCACTAATTCTACATGATGGTGAATCATATAATTATTTTATTATATATTATATTGTAACAATAATGGAAATAAAGGGCATGATACAGGTAATGCGCTTGAATCATCCTGAAATCATTCTCCCCTGCCGCCCCACCGCCCGGCCCATGGGAAAATTGTCTTCCATGAAACCAGCGCCTGGTGCCAAAACAGGCTGGGGCCTGCAGCTCTGTCATCTTTAAGTTACCTTGCAGATACTTTGTTTTTTGAGACAGGGTCTGGCTCTCTGCCCAGGCAGGATTGCAGTGGCGCAATCACGGCTGATTGTAGCCGCGACCTCCCAGGCTCGAGTGATCCTCCCACCACAGCTTCCTGAGCAGTTGGAACCAGAGACACATGCCACCATGCCCAGCTAATTTTTTAGGAGAGATTGGATCTTGCTGTGTTGCCCAGGCTGGTCTGCCGGGCTACGTGGTTCTCTCGCCTCAGCCTCCCAAAGTGTTAGGGTT
>NW_016107879.1:911073-958587 GCF_001604975.1 Cebus imitator | reverse complement strand
TCAAAAAAAAAAAAAAAAGGCCAGATGCAGTGGCTCACACCTGTAATCCCAGCGCTTTGAGAGGCTGAGGTGTGCAGATCACAAGGTCAGGAGTTCGAGAACAGCCTAGCCAACATGATGAAACCCTGTCTCTACTAAAAATACAAAAATCAGCTAGGCATGGTGGCACGTGCCTGTAATCCCAGCTACTCGGGAGGCTGAGGCAGGAGAATCACTTGAACTCGGGAGGCGGAGGCTGCAGTGAGCCAAGATTGTGCCATTGCACTCCAGCCTGGGTGACAGAGTGAGACTCCGTGTCAAAAAAAAAAAAGTTTCTCCAATGATGAATGCTGGCTCTATAATCAGAACAGGACAGTTCCTGCCGGGTTTCCAGTTAGGCAGCCGATGGGATGGCGGCTGCTCCTGTTTCTCAGGAGTGCCAAGGAAAGGCCAGACCCCCAGTGTGTCTGCGGCCTTCCACGTTCTTTCTCCGTCCCAGGCCTGTGTGGTTTCGGTGGCTGTGGGCTGGCGTGAGCCAGAGGTGGGCAGTGAGGAGAGGGAATTTGGCCCAGTTTGTGTCTTAGAAAAATCCCTCTGGTGGCTGCCTTGAGGAGGTGTCTGAGGTGGAAAACCTGCCAGCAGCGATAGTCTGAGAGGTGACAGGGCCAGGTGGGGTGCCAAGGGTCGCATCTGCGGAGGATGCATGGGCTCAGTCCTCAGAACGTGCAGAGTGGCCCTCTGCAGGGGTGAGGGCCGGGAAGATCCCCACGCTTCTGCCTTGGGGGACGAATGATTTAATGGCTCAGGAAGCGCTGTCCAAATGTTCTTAATAATTGTATTTCTTTCTTGTTTAATGCACATGTGCTACCCAGAAGTCCCGCACTCCTGGAAATGCATGCGTATGCAGAATTCCGGCTTTTCTAGTGATGTCAGGCTGATTGGCATCTGCCAGAGCGTTCTGCTGCGCTCCCTGGGGCCCCTCGCAGTGAGCAGAAGGAGGGAAGGCCGCTGCCCTGGGGCGGGTTGGGGGAGCGCTTTGTCCTTACTGTAGCAGTGGTGGACACAGCCCTGGGCCTGGCCCTTTTCAAGTCAGCCGGACGGGGCCGAGCTCCTCCGGTCACAGGGTCAGCCAGACAGGGGCGGAGCTCCTCCTCTCACGGCCCACCTGTCTCATAGCAGGTGTCAGTACCTGTTTGTCTCCTGGGGAACTGTGTGATTCTCTGACAGAGGTCGTCACATCCTGGTGCATTCTGTGCCTTGGTTGCTGGGGAGAAATCTGACATCAGCCCAGCCAAGAGAACCCAGCTATGGTTCCAGGTGGGCCGTGCGGCTCCAGGGGATGGATTCCGGGGTCTCAGCCAGTCACAGCAAGCCTGTTCCCTTGACGTGTGCTTCTTCTAGGTGGACCTGGGAACCGGGGAGGCCTGGGAACCTGGTTCTGTTTAATGAACAGAGGAGAGGAGGACAGCTGGGGACCTCTGGAAAGATTTGATTCACTTTTTCTTTCTTTTTCAAGACAGGGTCTCGCTCTGTTGCCCAGGCTGGACCAGAGTGGTGCCATCACGGCTCACCGCAGCCTCAACCTGCCAGGCTGAAGCGATCCTCCCACCTCACCCTCGCCAGTAGCTGAGACTACAGGCATGCGCCACCAACACCTGGCTAATTTTGTATTTTTTGTAGAAATGGGGTCTCCCCATGTTGCCTGGGCTGGTCTCAGACTCCTGGGCTGAAACCTGGTCTCAGACCTGCGTTGGCCTCTCAAAGTGCTGGAATTGCAAGTGTGAGCCATTGTCCTGGCTCACTGCAGCCTCCAACTCCCAGGTTCAAGTGATTCTCCTGCCTCAGCCTCCTGAGTAGCTGGGATTACAGGTGCCCGCCACCATGCCCAGCTAATTTTTGTATTTTCAGTGGAGATGGGGTCTCACCATGTTGCCCAGGACGGTCTCGATCCCCCCGCCTCGGCCTCCCAAAGTGCTAGGATTACAGGTGTGAGCCACCACACCCGGCCTCTTGTTTATTTTGAGGTTTCCCTCCGTCGCCTAGGCTGCAGTACATGGCACAATCACAGCTCACTGCATGCAGCCTCCGCCTCCGGGGTTGAAGCGATCCTCTTGCCTCAGCCTCCTGAGCAGCTGGGACTGCAGGCATTGCACCACCATGCCCTGTTAATTTTTGTATTTTTTTGTAGAGACGGGGTTTCGCCACATTGCCCAGGCTGGTCTCAAACTCCAGCAACCCACCCGCCTCTGCCTCCCAACGCGCTAGGATTATAGGCACGAGCCACCATGCCCAGCCTGATTTACTTTATCTCAGTGGATTTGCCAGTTCAGGGCATTTCCCATCACGGAGTTGTACAACACATGGCCTTCTGTGACCGGCTTCCTTCACTGGGCAGAATGTCTTTCTGCGTCATGGTTGCTGTAGCGTGTCGGCTCGTCACTGCTCTTTAAGACTGAGTCATGTTCCGCTGTGTGCGTCTAGCACGTTTTGTGGATCCATTCATTGGGATGGGCATTTCGGTTTTTCCATTTTCTGGCTATTGTGATATTGCTGCTGTAAACATTTGTTTTCACGTTTTAACATAGGCGTCTTTTCCCTTCTACTGGTTATTTACTTTTTTTTTTGAGATGTACTCTCACTCTGTCACCCAGGCTGGAGTGTGGTCACGTGATCTCTGCTCACTGCCATCTCCACCTCCCTTGTTCAAGCGATTCTCCTGCCTCAGCCTCCTGAGCAGCTGGGATTACAGGCATGCATCACCACACCCAGCTATTTTTTTCTGTATTTTTAGTAGAGACAGGGTTTCACCACGTTGGCCAGGATGGTCTCAAACTTCTGACCTCGTGATCCACCTGCCTCGGCCTCCCAAAGTGCTGGGATTACAGGTGTGAGCCACCGCGCCCGCCCTCTCCTGGTCATTTACTTAGGAGTGTAACTGTGGGGTCTCATGGTAGTCTGTCCTCTGGATGTCTTGAAAAACCAGCAGTGGTTTAGGCCTTTGCAGCCAGCTTCTGAACCAGACTCTTGATAACTGACTCCTTTGGCCCTTACTCTCCCGCTGGGAGGGAGGTGTGGTGGTGGTCTCTGTTTAGGCAGTGGAAAGGCTCGCTGGCCCTCACTGCCCATTGGGCTCTGTCACCGCCTCCCTCTGCCTGGGGAGGTGACCAGGCTAGGCCCAGCCCTGCAGGAGGTTGGGCAGGTTGAGGTGGCGCCCACAGAGAACTTGCTGGGCGCTAAGACAAAGGAAACAGTCATGAGTGGAGATGCCCAGGAGGGACCTTGGGTGAGGAAAACACGCCAGTCCCACCCAAGACACCCAGGAGGGTTCCCCACAGGAGAGGCGCCACCCCAGTCCTGGCCACACCCACCGTTCCCACGCAGAGTGCCTGTGGGGTGCTTTGCAGGCATGTGTGTTCTCACCGCCTGTCTGCCGCGATCCTAGGGCGCCGGTGCCCCTCGGGTTCCACAGCTGGGGCTTGGCACAGTCAAAGGTCCACAGTAAGGATCAGAGCTGGGGTCATCCCAGTTTAAGGCCAGAAGTTAGGACATTAATTACTGGCCAAGCTGCTTCCTTGGCCTGTAGAATTTCATTTTATGACAGGAGCCAGGCGTTTTACTGTTCCTTGTTGAAGAAGAATCTGAAGGAGGCAGGAGAGGAATGACAGGTAATATACTGTCCCAGTGCAGCTGTCTTACTGTTCCCAGCTTCCCTCCATCTGCTTGCAAATTTCCCATCGTTACCATCACGTCCTTCTTGCCCTCTGTGTTCTGCTGTTTTTCAATGAACGGGTCATAAATGGTTTCCTTGTGGTTTTTTTCCATATTTGTTACGGCTGTCATTTTAAACCGGCTGACCGTGTTGGATCCTGGGCCCCCATCACTTAGTAAACCATTTTCTTAGTGTGTGTTTTTTAGATCAGGGGTGGGCAAACAGACAGTGGTCCACTGGCCATGTCTAGCCCACCACCATTATTATATGGCCCATAAGATAAGAATGGATTTTGCTTTTTTTTTTTTTTTGGCGATAGAGTCTTGCTCTGTCACCCAGGCTGGAGTGCAGTGGCAAGATCTCAGCTCACTGCAGCCTCCGCCTCCTGGGATCAAGCGATTCTCCTGCCTCAGCCTCCTGAATAGTTGGTATTACAGGTTTGTACCAGCACGCCCGGCTAATTTTTGTATTTTTAGTAGATTCAGGGTTTCACCATGTTGGCCAGGCTGGTCTTGAACTCCTGACCTCAGGTGATCTGCCTGCCTCGTCCTCCCAAAGTGCTGGGATTACAGGCATGAGCCACTGCAACCAGCCAGACTCTCTTTTTATTTAAGAGTGAAACACTAATGCTTAGGGACAGCTCTAGGTGCGCGTGGGTGGGAGGGTGGAGGGTGAGGCGATTAGTGGTTTCATTGTCAGCTTACAAGGAGATCAGTGATTTCTTTGGGAAAACCTTTCACATCACTGTCAGAGGTCTTACCCCTGGGGCAGGCCGTTTTCCCTGGTGTGGCAGAATAATGGCTCCCCGGCATTGTCTGCCCATGTCCTGATCCCTAGGATCTGTGAGTATGTTACCTTACATGGCAGAGGAGACTTTGCAGGTATGATTGAATTAAGAATCTTGAGACTCAAACCGTTGAGGCCAGATATGGTGGCTGATACCTGTAATCCCAGCGCTGAAGCTGAGGCAGGAGGACTGAGACCAACCAGGGCAACATAGTAAGACCTAGTCTCTATGAAAAATAAAAAATTAGCTGGGTGGGTGGCGCACGCCTGTAGTCCCAGCTACTCGGCAGGATGAAGTGGGAGGATGGCTTGAGCCCAGGAGGTGGAGGCTGCAGTGAGCCGTGACCGCACCACTGCACTCCAGCCTGGGTCACAGAGAAAGACCCTGTCTCAAAAAAATAGAAAAGAAAGAAAAGAAATTGCTCTGAATTATTGTGGTGGGCCCAGTGTATTCACAAGAGTCCTGAAGAGAGAGAGGCATGAATGTAAGAGACAGAGGCGGTGATGGCGTGATGGAAACAGAGAGACCGGAGGTGCCATCCTGCTGGCTTTGGAGAGGGAGGGAGGGGCTGCCCACCAAGGATGACAGGTGGCCTCCAGAAGCTAGAAAGGCAAGGAACAGGCCAGGCGTGCTGCCTCACACTTGTAATCCCAGCACTATGGGAGGCCGAGGCCGGCAAATCACCTGAGGTCAGGAGTTTGAGACCAGCCTGGCCAATATGGTGAAACACCGTCTCTACTAAAAATACAAAAACTAGCCAGGCATGGTGGGTGCCTGTCATCCTAGCTACTCGGGAGGCTGAGGCAGGAGAATCGCTTGAAGCCAGGAGGCGGAGGTTGCAGTGAGCCAAAATCGCGACATTGTACTCCAGCCTGAGCATCAGAGTGAGACTCTGTCTCCAAAAAAAAAAAAAAAAAGGCAAGGAGCAGATTCTGTTCTCCATATTCCACAAGGAAGGCAGTCCTGCCAACCTGTGCAGCCTGTGTTGGCCTCGGACCTCCAGAACTGTAAGGTAACACATTTGTGTTGTTCTGAGCTGTGAAATTGGCGGTCACTTCCTCCAGCAGCCATCCTCCCTCTCCAGGTAACTCATGCACCTGGTAAAGAATCCTCTTTCTGCGCAGGGAGCTGGAGTCTCCCCCCACCGGCGTGCACGTTGATTTTTTCTCCAGTATTCAGAATGGCGCCTCATCCCTGTCTGGGTCCCACCTGGTGCCCCGGGTGCAGCCTTGAGCTTTGACATAGAGGATCCTAAGCATTTGCCCGTGTTTTGTTTTTTTTTTAATTGTACTTTAGGTTCTGGGGTACATGTGCAGATCATGCGGGATTGTCGCATAGGTACACACAAGACCTGGCAATGTGATTTGCTGCCTCCATCCCCATCACCGGTACCTAGCATTTCTTCCCACATTACCCTTCCCCAACTCCCCCTCCCCGCTGTCCCTCCTCCACCCCCCAAACAGACCCCAGTGTGTGATGTTCCCCTCCCTGTGTCCACGTGTTCTCATTATTCAACACCCGCCTATGAGTGAGAACATGCGGTGTTTGATTTTCTGTTCTTGTGTCAGTTTGCTGAGAATGATGGTTTCCAGATTCATCCATGTCTCCCCTGTCACCCTGTCTCCCCTGTCACCCTGGCCTCCCATGTCACCCTGGCCTTCCCCGGTCACCCTGGCCTCCTCTGTTACCCCGGCCTCCCATGTCACCTGGGTCTCCTTCTGTCACTCAGGCCTCCTCCAGTCACCCTGGCCTCCCCAGGTCACCCCGGCCTCCCCTGTCACCCTGGCCTTCCATGTCACCCTGGCCTTCCATGTCACCCGGCCTCCCATGTCACCTGGGCCTCCCTCTGTCACTCAGGCCTCCTCCAGTCACCCTGGCCTCCCCAGGTCACCCCGGCCTCCCCTGTCACCCTGGCCTTCCATGTCACCCTGGCCTTCCATGTCACCCGGCCTCCCATGTCACCCTGGCCTTCCCCAGTCACCCCGGCCTCCCCGGTCACCCCAGCCTCCCCTGTCACCCGGCCTTCCACGTCACCCTGGCCCTCCCCGGTCACTCCGGCCTCCCTTGGTTCCTGTGCCTGTTTGTCTCTGGCACATGGTAACCTGGATGCTCCAAGTTTGACGCAGACTCCAGGAGTAGCCCAGCTATGGAAAATGGAATGTAGGCAGTTCAAGAGCCAGATACACCATGGCCAGTATTTGGGATGAAGGCTCATCCTCTGAGAGCCTGCCATACCTCACGGGGTTGACATCTTTCAGCTGACCCTTGGTGGGCCCAGGAGCAAGATGGAGGGCGCCCGCTTAGGCTCGGCTGGGTTGCCTCCTGAAGGGGCAGCGGTGGCCTCATGCTGGCCCCCAGGGTGTGCCCAGGTGGCTCTCACCTACTGCGAGCCTGCTTGTCGAAAGGGCCCAGGGTTCTACCTTGGGGATAACACTGCCCAGTGACAGTGATGGATGGGCCCAGGACCTGCACATCCCTTCCTCAGCAGCTGGGGGTGGGAGGGGGATATCATTGTCCCTGTTGCACAGATGAGAAAACAGAGGCTCAAAGAGGGTGCCAATGGGTGGCAGTGATGGAGCTGGAGCCAGTCCTGAGCTGGTCCTTTCCTTCAATCACTGGGGCCCCTGGGAGGGCGGTGCTTCCCCCTGCTCACGTGCATAACCCGAGGGCAAACTCCAGGTGCAGTGGGGAGTCAACAAAGACCCACTTACTGCCATGGCGAGTTTCATTTTTGAAGTCACAGCTCAACTCAATTCCAAATTGTGTAGAAGTGATGGGTCTAACAGATCAGGATACAGAAAGAGCAGAGTCAAAGGAGGTGAGCAGATAAACATGCAAGCGCCAGCCCGCGCAAAGCTGCTGAGCTCTGTGACTACCAGACAAGACAGGCTGTTAGGGAAACACCGGGAATTTAGGATTAAGAGGAAAACATCCTAAGTTATCACAAAAGATCCGGTTCCCAGAAGATACAACACTCGTGCATTTGTATGCTCCGAATAACATAGCCTCAAAATAAATAAAGCAGCAGCCCCTGCGTAGCCTGGCTTTTTTTATTCCGAAGTCAGATTTTGTTGACTGACTGTCAGCTTTGCTATCAGCCTTGGGCAAAGTAAGAGTCAGGACTTCCTCTCAGGGAGTTTTCCCTGCAGTGGGGAGAGAAAACCACAGATGCAGGAAACAGCTAGTGGAGACCAGTGGCCAGCACCAGCCGAAGAGGGTATTGGTCGGGTATTGTAGACGCTCACACTGGCAGGGAGGTGCCCATCAGCCGCCTTCATTCATGCAGTCGCATGCATGCCTGTCCACACGAACACCAGTGCTCCTACCCGGGCTCAGGGGAGACTCACCGGGGTTATGTTGTTCAGAGGGGGCCCTCTCGAAATTGAGTGTGGGCTTCAGCCACCTGCCTTACCCCACCCTTGAGACCGCCACCCCCTTCTTCGCCTGGATAATCAGTGCTGGCCTGCCAAGTGAGAGCATTCCCCAAACCTGTCCTGAGCCCCTCTCTGTGCCAGGCAAGGCCTGAGGCCTGGGGCACAGCAGTGACCAAAGCAGATGTGGTCCCTGCCCTCCCGGGGGATGCGTATGCATGTCACGTATCAGACAGCGGTAACTGCACGTGGCAAGGAAATGAAGTGAGGTGGGAATATTGAGGGAGGGGTGTGTGCTGTATTACTTCATACAAGGTAGTTGTCAAAGGCCTCTGTGAAGAGGTGGCATTGAGCAGTGACCTAAAGTGAATAAGGAGTAAAGGCCAGGCGCGGTGGCTCACGCCTGTAATCCCAGCACTTTGGGAGGCCGAGGTGGGTGCATCACCTGAGGTCAGGAGTTCGAGACCAGCCTGGCCAACATGGTGAAACTCCGTCTCTACTAAAAATACAAAAATCAGTTGGGCGTGGTGGTGGGGGCCTATAATCCCAGCTACTCGGGTGGCTGAGGCAGGAGAATTGCTTGAACCCGGGAGGTGGAGGTTGCAGTGAGCCAAGATCCTGTCACTGCACTCCAGCCTGGGGGACAGAGTGAGACTCTGTTTCAAAAAAAAGAAAGAAAGTGAGGGGTAGAGCCCTGCACACAGTGGGGGAGCCCTGCACACAGTGGGGGAGCCCTGCACACAGTAGGGTAGGTACTCTGGGCAGACGGAGCAGCAAGTATGGAGTCCCTGAGGCTTGGCGGCCTGGAGGGAGGGTGCAGAGTGGTCAGGAGATGAGGGCTGGTGGGCAGGCGGAGCTGATCACATGGCTGGACTGCTGCGGCTCCAGAGTCCATGCAGGAAGCACAGGGCTGCGAAGGCGAGGGTGACGTGAAGTCCCACTGCGTGCGCCAGTGCACCAAGAGCTGTAGGCCCCACACCAGGAAGGCCGTTCTTACTCCATCAAGCACGTGTGAAAGGCCTGCTGTACACGTGCCCTGTGCAGTGCTGGGGCCCATTGGGGTTAGGGTGTGTCTCCTGGGGGGGCACCGACCCAGTGGGCTGGCAGTAACCTGGGTGAGGTGTGCCCACCCAGCTGCCCTGTTCCTGGTCTGCAGGCCTCTGGTGAACAGGGCTGGCAGAGACCTGTGGTCCCAATGGATGCCATGGCCCCTGAGTGCCCCTCCCCTACCGACCTCCCCCGTGTCCTGGCTGGGTCTTCTAGATCTCGACCTGTCTGCTGGCTGCCATTCAAGGCTGGGAGAAGCAGCTGGTGCAGCCTTGCTGGTGCCCGCAGCCCCCCACAGGCCACTCCACACGTCCCCTGTCCAGGGCCATCTGTGCTGCTCAGATGGCTGAGCACACGCTGCCAGCTCTGGACTCTTCACCTGCGCTGCTCTTCGGTGGCTACATGTACAGGAAGGGCCTGCAGGCCATTAGACGGGGACCCTCTCTAGCCCTTCCCTGAGCTCCCCAAGCCCCCCACCCATTGCCCTTGTTGCCCCGATTCTTCTCCAGGACCCCTGGGACCTCTCTCTCAGAAACTTGGGAATTAAAGCGTGGGCACCTGGTGCAGCAGCGTCCCAGCAGCTGCCCGAGGCCGTGGGTGTCTGTGCCGGCCGCGCGGTGCCCATGCCTTGCTGGTGGTTAGAATTTTCATGTGGCCAGGCCTGCAGACCTCATTCTCCTTCTCAGTGGGTCTCACTGTCATCCACCTCCGTGCCTGGCCCACACTAACTACCTGCCAGTTAAGTGACCGCTGGGCGCTGGGGTCAGGAAAAGCAGGGAGCTGGGGGCAGGGCTGTGCATGGCTGGCCACGGCCTCAGGCCTGGGCAGGAGGCAGGGGCGGGCAGCTCAGGGCTGGGGTGTCGGAGGCACCGCTCGCAGACCCCCTTCTTGCTGGTACCTGCTGGGGGTGTTTCCCTCTCTTCCAGCTTGGGATTCTCCTGCCCTGCCTGGCGGACCCCAGCCCCCAGGGGGTCCCGCAGCCTCTGCCTGCTCTGACTGTCCATGGGGAAGCAGGCAGCTGGGTGAGGTGCCCAGTGTTGCTGAACTGGGTCTGCGTCTGCTGGGGAAGGGCCACCCAGTAGAGGACAAACCTGGAGACGCCGAGGGTCAGGCACCCACGAGGAGCAGCGGCCTCTGTCTCCCGCGTCCTGTGTGCTTGAGGCTCACACTGACGCCGCCAGGATGGAGGGCTAGGGCGCAGGCGTGCGTAGTCGCAGAGTGTAGACGCCCCTAGGTAACTGGTGTGGGCGGATTTGCGTCCTCATCCACCCGAGTCAAGCTGGATCCTTTTAATCACGAGGTGATTACAAACAGCAAAACCCCTCACCCTGCCCTATGCTCTGAGCAGCCCCTCCCCCTTCTTGCCCTAACTAAGCTGGCCCCTCTGCTGAGGACCCTTCTGACCACAGTCTTCCAAGCCCTAGTCCAGGTGCAAGGTGGGGTCTCCCTGCTCCTTGTCCAGACCACTCCCTGACGTCACCCACGCCATTGGGTCCTACGCCTCTTCTCCCTGGGCTGTCACTGGCCACCCCTGGCCACGCCCTTCACTCCCAGGTCTTTGGCGGGGGGCTGGGCTTATTCCTCTTCCTGGCCATGGTGGCCAAGTGCCAGGGGGGCGAGGCTCCCAGTCTGCTGTCCCCAGTTGGAGCCCACTCCTTTTCTTTTTTTTTTTTTGAGATAGAGTCTTGCTCTGTTGCCCAGGCTGGAGTGCAATGGCACAATCTTGGTTCACTGCAACCTCTGCCTCCCAGATTCAAGCGATTCTCCCGTCTCAGCCTCCCGAGTAGCTGGGATTACAGGTGCATGCCAGCATTCCCTGCTAATTTTTGTATTTTTAGTAGAGATGGGGATTCTTCATGTTGGCCAGGTTGGTTTCGAACTCCTGACCTCAGGTGATCCACCTGCCTCGGCCTCCCAAAGTGCTGGGATTACAGGCATGAGCCAGTGTGCCCGCCTAGGTATTTCTCCATAGCAGTGTGAGGGTGAGGTAATATAAAGACTGAGCTGCTTCAATCAATCCCAGACAATGCAGGGAAATTTGGTTATTTTTCCATGCAGAACAAATTTGTTCTTCCTCCGAGGAGGCCTCTTGGGTTTCTGCTATCTTTGCGTTCCAGGTGGGGTTCTGTGGGTTGACATTTGGCCCAGGCCAGCCACAGTATAGTCTACCTCCTGACCAAGTTCACTGTTTCAGGAACGGGCGTGCGGCTCCAGCTGCTCTAGCTGTTGTGGCTCCTGGCTCACCTTCTGCTGGGGTTTTGGAGAAGCGTTGGGCTCTCAGCAGGAGAACAGAGGACCACCAGGTCTTCCTGGTAGCACGCTCGCCCTCGCAGGCTGGAGCTGGCCTGAAAAAGACTTAACAAAGGAAGCCAAAGCTGGGAGCTGGGGAGAGCCAGCCTGCTGATCACACCAGGATCCAGGTACTCCTGAGGCAGGATCACACCAGGATCCAGCCATGCCTGACACAAGACCGTGCCATGGATGTTTTCACTGTGGGTGCCGTAACCTCTGAGGAGAGAGCCTAATGCCAGTTACACGGTTTCCATCTCTCAAAACTGTAGGATTCCAGGCTGATGGGGAAACTGCTACCTGGGAGTGGGGTGTTGCATATGGCAAACTAGTGTGTGGCATTGGTGGGGTCTGCGTGGGGTGTGGAGGTGGCCAATGAGCTTCTTCTCAATGCCCAGCTGTGCCATCTGCAATGCTGGTGGGGAGGTGGTGAGTTGTGCAGGTTCACTTTGTGTAAACTCCGATGCTGTGCTCCTACCGTGTGTGTCTGCTGGGGAAGGCCGGACATGCATTTGCCGGGACTGCTATTACAAAGCCACAGGCCAGGCGGCTTACACGACAGACACTGATTCTCCCACAGTCCTAGAGGCTGGAGGTCTGAGATCAAGGTTTCAGCTGGGCTGGTTGCCCCTGAGGCCTCTGTCCTTGGCTTGCAGACTCTGTTGCCTTCTCCCTCTGTCACTCAGGCTGGAGTGCAGTGGCTCGATCTCCGCTCACTGCAACCTCCACCTCCCGGGTTCAAGCAATCCTCCTGCCTCCACATCCCGAGTAGCTGGGATTACAGGCGCGTGCCACTAATTTTTTGTATTTTTAGTAGAGACTGGGTTTTACCGTGTTAGTCAAGATGGTCTCCATGTCCTGACCTCACAATCTGCCTGCCTTGGCCTCCCAAAGTGCTGGGATTACAGGCGTGAACCACCGTGCCAGCCTGAATAGAAATTTCTTTCTAAGCAAGAGGATTGCTTGAGCCCAAAGCTTTAAGTTCATCCTGGGCAACATACCAAGACCCCATCTCTACAAAAAAATTTAAAAAATAGCTAGGTGTAGTGGCTTGCACCTGTAGTCCCAACCACTCAGGAGGCTGAGGCAGGGGGACCACTGGAGCCCAGGAGTTCAAGGCCACAGTGAACTATGATTGTGCCACTGCACTCCAGCTTAGGCAACATAGTGAGACGCTGTCAAAAAAAAATAAAAAAGAAAGAAAGAAAAGAAAGAAAGAGAAAGAAAGAAAGAAAAGAAAAGAAAGAAAGAAAAAAATATTTCTCTCAGTTCTGGAGGCTGGGAAGTCCAAGGTCAAGGTGCCAGCAGACTTGACCCCTCCCAGCCTTGGCTTCACAGAGGTGCCTCTTCCTATGTCCTCACATGGCTGAAGGGCAAAAGGGGCTGCCCAGTTTCCCTGACCCCTTTCATAAGGGCACTAATCACCTCCTAAAGTCCTCATCTCTTAATACTATCACATTGGTGACTAAGTTTCAACATACGAATTTTGAAGGGACACGTACCCTCAAACTGTAGCAAGAGTCAAGTGACCTAAGCTTGTAGGCAGCGATGGATGCCCCGCTCCAAGCTGAAGTCCTGGCAAGCGGGCGTTCTGCCAGCCAACCTGAGAAAGTCCCTCCAGCACACAATTCCTGCCTGAGAAGCTGGATGGTGTCCCAACTGTGAGAGCCATCTGTCCCCTCAGCTGTGACCCGGGGATGGGGACAAAGCAGATGAGCCCTGCTGGGGAAACAGAAATCAAGACCTAAAGGAACACTCGGACTCACAAACACAAAATGAGCGGATTTTATCAGTGAGCAGCAGCAGCAAGCAACAGCCCAGCCCACAATGTGGGAGGCAGCCGCACGTGGCTACCACGCTAGGGTGGATTTTGAGCTGTTTCCATGGAATGAAAACGACTGTTCGCTGCTATTCCAGCTTGTGTTGATAATTACATTGACGCAGCGAGATGTCCTGATTTTCCTACCTCTTTTTTTTCTCTGTTGCATTATGATTTAATCTAATTGCACAAAAATTTGAAATTACAACTCCTCCTATTTTCTAAGAGGAAGGCTATACATGTCTCCATATTCAATTCTGCACTGTTATATTTGAACCATGTTGTGAACTTTATGTCGTGATGGGTCAGCTTAGAATTCCCATGCAACACCTCAAATTATAAAATGGAAGCAATTTTTTGAACTGTGGAAAGTTCTCATGCCAAAGACACAAGCAACTTTTAATGGGCAACTTACTTACCTCTTTTTTTTTTTAGACCGAGTCTTTCTGTCTCTTGCCCAGGCTGGAGTGCAGTGGCATGATCTCAGCTCACTGCAGCCTCCGCCTCCCAGGTTCAAGCAATTCCGTCTCACCCTCCTAAGTAGCTGAGACTTCAGGCGTGCACCACCATGTCTGGCTAATTTTTGGATTTTTAGTAGAGACGGGGTTTCACCATATTGGTCAGGCTGGACTTGAACTCCTGACCTCAGTTGATCCACCCACCTCCACCTCCACCTCCCAAAGTGCTGGGATTACAGGCGTGAGCCACCAGACCCGGCTTTACCTGCCTCTCTTGTCAGTCCTCCCATGGCTGTGTCAGCAGTGAGAACCCCTATAGTCACATTCTTTGACATTTCTCAGGAGGATTGAGTTCAGTTCCCTACAGTGTCCCTTCCCCCCACCCCCCCTGGAACATTGCACAACTGACAGAACCAGGTTGCAGACTAGGAAAAGCTTGGAGGGGCATCATGGCCCTGCTGCCAATGTAAGGACCGTGACTTTGCAACGCCTTGGCTTTGATTATGGGAGTTGACGGAACACATATATTCCACGAGACAACCATGCTTTTAAGAGAGGTGGAGGCCAGCCAAATCCCAAACTTGCCTCAACCTCCCAAAGTGCTGGGATTACAGGCGTGAGCCACCGTGCCTGATCTGAGTAGAAATTTCTTTCTAGGCAAGAAGACTGCTTGAGCCCGGGGTTTTAAGTTCAGCCTGGGCAACATACCAAGACCCCATCTCTACAAAAATGCTTCCTTAGAAGGAGGGTTTTCTGGAAGGGGTTCCAGCCAATGTCCATGACGTCCCATTTGCTAAAACAAGCCCAGGTGTGGTCCGGTGGGGGACTGCGACCTCACTTCTGGCTTCACGTGAGTTTAACGTGCCCCAGACTTGGACAGCCAGCCTGTTGTACCCTGCTGGTTCCATGATTCGTTTTGGGAAAAGTACATCCATCTCTAGTCCAAGAAGACTCGATTGTGATTTATCCAACAAGAGTCAGTCCCAGGAGTTTCCTGGGAAAGACTGTGGAGAAGGAACTCTCCTCCTTCTGGAGCCACGGAGCTGGTAGAATGAAAGTCTTCACAGTGGGAACACTCACGGGGAGTGCCTGCCTGAGAAAAAGGTCACAGCGGAGAGCAGAGCTGACGGAGAGCAAGAAACAGGTTCCTGATGACACCATTGGATCACCTGGACCGACCCATGCCTGAAGCCATATTTTCCAGCTTTTCATCACTAAAGCCAATGCATTCCTTTCCCTTTGATCCGGTTTGACTTCAGTTTCATTCTCTTGCTGCCCAAAACATCTCCACCACTTATGCAGTTACCCAGGTGACATAATATGCATCTGTGTTCCTTGGTTGAGACAGCTATAATCAGCCCTGTCTGAGTTAAGGAAAAAATAAAAAGAAAGACATTCATTGGAAGTCTGTGAAGGAGCTGCTGAATTGACTGGTACCTGAAGAACACTCTGGAGAACAGGAGCTACTCACGGGTGAGGCATGGCCAAGGGCGCCATATTGGTTAGGTCTGATTTCTTTCACTGTCATAATTTCCTCGGTTATAATGTTTGCAAAGGTGGCTTCAATCAGAAGGAGCTGGAGCCAACAGTCAAGGAGTGGCCAGAGGAATTTGATTCCAGGACTGGTTCTGCCACTTGGCAGCTGTCGCTGTCTAAGGGAGACAATCTTCCCATCTATGTCAGGCAGTGACCCGAAGGTTAAAACAGACCATGATGTTCTGTCTCATGCGCACGGATGAGGGAGAGGAGGCTTCAGGTCATGACGACTGGCCATTGTGCCCCAAAGACTGGACAGAAAGTAAAAGCTCAGACATTCACCTGGTGTCCACAACAGACACAGGCACGTAACAGGGGTCTGAGAAACGTTTATTCCGTAGATGAATAATTACCTTAATAGCCTGTTAATTTCAGAGCATCAGTTCCTAGACAGTATCACAGATGGCGAACATGAAGAGTTAGGGAAAAAGAAAACAGCGTGAATTTGCATCGTGGGACAATGCTGTGGCGTACTGATTGTGCTTTGCTTTTCCTGCAGTCCTTTTCTGCCCCTTTCTTTCCTCTCTTGCAAACAAGGCAGGAGGCGCTCTGGTGGAGACAGTGGGAACTTGCCCACACTGCCTCTCCTGGTCCTCCAGGGTGCATGGCTGGACTACATTTCCCAGACTCCTTTGTGGTATGGGTCACATGACTGAACTCTGGCCAGTGGAATGCTTCATGGTAGGGGCCCACCATGTTAAATCTCTTCTCTCTCTTCTCATCCTCTGGCTGAATGAGAGGTCATGAGGACCTGGCAGAGGGCAGGGCCGTAAGGTAGAAGTGAGGTAGGAGGTGGACCTGGACTCCAGAGGCAGGGTTTGGACTCTTGGCCAGATTGAAGACTAGTTGAAACAGGGAAGAGGGGAAAGCTCTGAGCTTAAGGCACGCCCACCGGTGCCCTGTCAGTTTACCATCGCCATGGCAACACCTGGAAGTTACCACCCCTTTTCCATGACCACCATCTGATGACCTAGAAGTTTCTACATAATCTACCCCTTAACTTGCATGTAATTAAAAGTGGGTATAGGCCAGGTGTGGTGGCTCACACCTGTAACCTCGGCACTTTGGGAGGCTGACACAGGTGGATTGCTTAAGCCCAGGAGTTCAAGATCAGCCTGGGCAACATAGTGAGACCTCCTCTCTATAAAAAATACAAAAATTAGCTGGGTGTGATGGTGTGTGCCTTTTGTCCCAGCTACTAGGGAGACCTAGGTGGTAGGATACCTGACCTCGGGAGGCAGAAGTTGCAGTGAGCTGAGATGGCACCACTGCACTCTAGCCTGGGCAACACGGCAAGACTCTGTATCAAAAAAAAAAATGTGGATAGAAATGTGAGTTCTGCTGCTCTGGGCACAGTGCCTCACTGCCCATGGGGCGGCGTGCTCTGCAGGGAGCAGCACCTCTGCTACTGTGCACTGCCACTCAATGACAGTTTCTGTCTAACATCACTGGCTTGAGATGTTGATCACCACCTGCAGAGGTCTGTCCTGCAGACCCTGACTCAACGACGGATGGATACATGCACTCACACGCACCAGAATACAGTGAATCAAGTGGGCTAGGGATGGTTGTCAGCTGCTCTCAGAGGGCGATTGCAGCTAACCGACCACCACTCCTTGTCCTTCCTTGCATTTATTCAGCGTAGATTTAATAACAGAGGTTCTCAGTCAACACACTTGTAGATAATTAGCATGGTTAAAAGAGTGATTTTATGAGTGATAAGAGGTTTTGGTTCCAGGGCCCAGAACAAACACCATTAATGGGTAATCCCCTTTCAGCCTCCCCGAGAGGACCATCAGCACAAAGTCTACACGAGGATACAAATCAGAGTAGGGACAAAGGAACGCAGGTTACATAGATTTAACTGGGGAAGCTTTCATTACCCTAATCTTCACCTTAGGACCTAATGCTCTAACGCAAGAACTGGCTGCCTTCAGCCTGTTCCATAAGTTAATAAAAACCATTCAGCCTTCCGAAAGGTTAGAGACTATAATCTTATAACCTTCCCCTAATATTTCCCTTAACATTTTGCCAGCCACCCTAAGTGAATCCCAACACTGACTCACCCTTGAATTTCTTCCTGGGCACAGCCAAGAACCCTCCTGGCTAAGCCCCAGTTTGAAGGCTCACCTGTCCTATGTCATCAGGAGCCTGGGTCTCTGAGTGACAGAAGGGAGCTGAGCCTCCCATCGACCTACATTGGTCTATGGCATGAGCAAGAAAACTTTCATTATGCTAAGCTGTGATAGTAGAGAACTCTTTCTTACGGCAATTAGCCAGTGGAGGCGATGGAGGCTGCAGATAAATTTGGGACCCTGCAATCAAAAATCAGGTGACCTGACAAAGGATGCCACAGGAAGTACATGACCACAAGAACTGAGGGGACAATACCCAGTCTGTGGGAAGCCACGACTGAGAGGCAACTCCTGGGATGAGGGGTGGGGAGCCTGGAGTTGGCTGGGCCCTCACTGGGCTGACCACACCCAAGTCTCTGCCAAGAGTCCTACTGGGGCCTCCAGAGAAAGGAAGAGCTCCGTGATAGAAAATAAAGAACTTGGTACTGTCCGCCTCCTGATGCCGGAGTCTGCAGAACTCATGCATGTGGTGTTCGTCTCTGTTACAAACAAGCCATCTGGAAGCCACCTATTTCCAAACCAAACCAAGCTGTGTTTGTTGGGCTGATCAAGCTGTTCTTGTCAGGAATTCCTTTCTGGACTCACTTTTGATTGTTTAGAACATGTTTTCTTGATCCAGTTCCCTGTGGCAGCCCACAGGGGCCTCAGAAAGAGGGCAGGGTGGGGTTGATTTTTCCCATGACACCGCTGGGGAAAGAGAGACTGCCAAGGGGGAATGCCTGGCCTTAGGGAACCCAGAAGGCAGAGGGGAGCCCCCGTCTCCTCACTCCCAGAGCCAGGCCCTGTCCCTGTCAGTGAGTGGGTGGGAGGACCCCCATCCTCCCTCACGTCTGGTTCTCACCTGGGACCCCACACGGCTGAACCTTGGGGTGGGATTGGGGAGATCGGGACTCAACAAGAAAACTTGTTTCAGCGAAGGGTTGAACTATCAGCGTGGACTCTGCTACTGGAGTGCTATGGTTATTCACGAGGGAATCTCCATCACTCTCATGTGGCCAGAGGGCTGGACCACTCCTGGTTGGATCCAGAGTTTGTGGGATGTAAAATTTATACGGGATTTGGGGCGTTTTTAAAGGGGGAAGAAAAGAAGGAAGGAAAGTTACAAGTACAAAATTAGGTATGAAAATGAATGATTATTTAGAATGAGAGTAAATGAAACATTGTTTTAAAGCAAGGTGACAGCACAAACTTCATAAAATATCAAAAACGCTTTAATGTTTTGAATAATTAGCTGCTTAACTAACCTTTCTAATATTTGTCCTACATTTTTTGGCTGAATACTGTTGCCCGGTTCTTCATAGGTCAATTTTGTACATTTTCTATGGAGAAAAGAGAAAGATAATTGTATTTTTTCCTCATTGATTGGATTTATTTTAAGTGATTGATAGCTGGATATATAAAACATGCAACTTCACACAGAGACATTTTTCTCATTTGTATTCCTGCTGTAGCATTTTGGATATGAAAACTGAGTGTCTGATAAAAATGGTACTTTACACATTTCCCAGAGAAAAGAGGTATGGTATGTGTTCTGATTCCACATGCTGCATGAGCAAGCATCTCACTAACAGGTGAGACCTGTTCTGAGCAGGCACCCATGAGAACAGAACCCCCAACTCGGGATTGTCCACCTGCGGATCGGAGGATTTTTCTTTAAGCTACTTTCTGATTCTGTACGTTTCTTTTTTTTTTTTTTTTTTTTTTTTTTTTTTTTATTTTTTTTTTTTTTTTTTTTTTTTTTTTTTTTTTTTTTTGTGATGGAATCTTGTTCCGTCACCCAGACTGGAGTGCAGTGGCGTGATCTCGGCTCACTGAAACCTCTGCCTCCTGGGTTCAAGCTATTCTCTTGCCTCAGCCTCCCGAGTAGCTGGGACTACAGGCATGCAGCACTATGCCTGGCTAATTTTTTTGTATTTGTAGTAGAGGTAGGATTTCACCATGTTGGCCAGGCTGGTCTTGATCTCCTGACCTCGTGATCCGCCTGTCTTGGCCTCCCGAAGTGCTGGGATTACAGGCGTGAGCCACCGCGCCCGGCATGTGTTCATTTTTTCAGGCAGTGCTTTCCACGATGCCCGGGAGCTGGCACAGCAGGCAGTGGGAACATTCCTGAGGGCCATTCCTACCCTGGGATGCTGGAAGTTGTCTAACCACACACGGAAGTGATCAGAAACCACATACATGGACCTCACTAAGCCCAAACTGCAGGGACCCCCTAACTCCTCTTCCACTCAGCCCCATTCTGCCACATACCTGTAGGGTCACCAGCGCCACCTGACCTAAAGTGGAGTGTGATGGAGGAACCAGAGTAGAAGGTGTAACAGACATATCATTTTGTAAGTTTTTTGTTGTTGTTGTTTTGGTGACGGAGTCTTGCCCTGTCTCCAGGCTGGACTGCAGTGGCGCAATCTCGGCTCACTGCAACCTCTGCCATCCAAGTTCAAGCGATTCTCCTGCCTCAGCCTCCAGAGTAGCTGGGACTACAGGCATGCACCACTATGCCAGACTGATTTTTTTTTTTTTTTTTTTTTTTTTTTTTTAATCGAGATGAGGATTCACCATATTGGCCAGGATGGTCTCAAACTCCTGACCTCATGATCAGCCTGCCTCGGCCTCCCAAAGTGCTGGGCTTACAGGTGTGAGCCACTGCGCCCCGCCTACTTTGTAGGTTTTATCGGAACATAAATTGTGTGAACAATTTCTAGGGCTCCTCCCCTTGCAAATGAGGTGGCCTGTGGTAGCCACTGACTGCTAAGGAGCAAGATGGTCCTTGTACCAGCTGTCAGCTTTAGACTGGGCTGCTTTGTTGCTGCCCAGATTGGAGAAGGGTCATGGAGCATGGGTTCTGTAGTCAGAAGAGATGGGTTAGGTCCTCAAGGGGACAAAACACGGGCCTCTTGAGCTCTAGGGCTATAAAGCACTGTACAGGCATCAGTTACTCTTGTTCAAGGCCAGTGCTGGTACCCAGCGCTCTGCTCGATGCCGGAATGACTGATAAACAGCTGCCACCCTGCCTCGCATGTCTCTCCGGGACACACAGACCTGGGGGGCTGAGCCCTAGATGGGAAAGTGGGTGACCCAGGAAAAGAAAGCACTCAGAGGTCATTTCTCCTTCTGGGAGGGCTGCATAGCCCCCAGCCCAGGGCAGTGGACACCCGGAGAGAGCCTGGGAAGGGGAGTCCTGTCCAGATGTACAGTCTCCGCGTCCCCATGAATGCCATCGCCCGCCACGGCACAGAACCGCAGGCTGTGGGAGTTGATTCCAGGGGTGTGTTTGACAGCTTACTGATGAGCTGTCTTCTCCTGTCTCAGGATCTGACCTGTGCCCTGGCTGGCTCAAACCCCCCATCTTTTGGGAGGAGACTGAGAATTGCTTCGGAAAGACGCCAAGAGAAAGAACAAGATGATTTCCTGCTTCTGACCTGGAAAGCAGGAGTTCGCAGCCAGGTGCCGGCCTTGCAGGCCAGGCTGCGCTCTGCAGACAGGATCACTCCCCTCCTGGCTCTCCTCCTCCCCCCTCACCTCTTTAAGTCCAGGACTGGCTCTGCAGGGACCTCCTGTCGTGCACCCCCTCCACACAAGCCCTGAGTCTGGAGGCTGGATGCCGGGTGGGAGGAAAGGGCTGTGATGTGTGGAAAGTGCTAGAAACATCCAAGCCTCGTTCTGGCCCAGAGGGTGGTGGGAGGGAAAGCGGGAGGGAGGAGAGTGGAACCGGCTGATGTGTGGCCCGGACGTTCCCTCTTTGGGCTTTTGGGCAATGTGAGGGGGCCCTGGGAGGGCCAGGTAGTCAGGTACAAGACTCTGGCTCTGGGGGACACTACCTGGCAGGCTGCCCTCCACCACCTGGGGCACTGTCCCATCAGCGTCCACTGGAGTGACCGCCAGTGAAGCCAGGCCAAGGCTCTTCCCTTCCCAGTGCAGCCTGGAGGAAAGTGAACAGCCCTGCCCTGGGCGTGAGGGGTGACAGGGCAAGGCAACCTCATAGCAAAGGCCAGGGGTCAAGGGCTGGCCAGGGGTCAGAGGGACAGTGGGACAGAGTCTCATGGCCTGCGGCCACTGAGATCTGGGCCAGCGACAGTGACACCGTTTACTTGGAGACTGCAGGCACACCTGGGGGAAGGGGTACGGGGGCACCGCCTCGATGGCCAGTTGGTGCCACCCAAAGACCAGCATAGGGCCACAAGATCACCCGAGGTCACCCGCCTCCTAGACGAAGGTGCCGTCTTAGGCAGAGAAGGTGGTTGGCAGGAGGAGCTTTCATATTCAAAGGAGACGCCTGTTACCCACCCACAGATAACCAGCTGAAAGCAGGGTAGAGCTAAAAGCTAATATTTCCCCCCAGCCAGATGATCTGCTACAAACAAAGAAATGACATCTTAACTCCCAGCAGGGTCGTGTGGTGAGATCCAGGACACAGGTGGTGTGGGGAGCTTTGACAGGCAGGGAAGTGACCCCACATGCAGCTGCAGAGTCCTTGGGGCTCCCCCAGGCAGGCTGGCCCGGCACTTGGCAAGGACGGAGTGGGAGGCAGCTCAGGGCTCAGGAATCTCCAGGGCACGGGCTGGCACAGATGGGAAGCGCCTGTGGGCAGCTCTTAAGGCCCCATCTCGTTGGTGGCCGTGGTGGGCATCTACTCACTTTCCAGCTCGGGCTCCTCTCGAAGCGCCCGCTGGAGCACAGCCCCCAGGGACCCCTGCAGCCTGTGGCTCCTCCAGCTGCCCACCAGGAAGTAGATGATGGGGTTGGCGCTGCTGCTCACGGACGAGGAGAGGCGTGACAAGCCAAAGCTCAGGAACATCACCTCGGGCGGCAGCCGCAACCAGAACAGCAGAAACCAATAGATGCCCAGGGGCAGGGAGCAGACGAGGAACACGAGGACAGAGGTCAGGGTCACCACAAACAGCCGAGTGGGCCGCCGCCGCCACTGCTGGGAGCTCCTACGCACCCGGACGAAGAGGGTCAGGCTGGACAGAGTCATCAAGGGGGTAAAGACCCCCATGATGAGGGAGGCCTGGGCCATGTCCATCCTGAAGCACCACTTTTCATTGAATAGCAAGAACTTGCTGCAGAAGGAAGAGGTCACCCCGTTCATCAGGAGACACAGCACCCAGAGCAGGGTGCACACCCAGGCTGACAGGTGCTGGGGCCTGTGACACTTGAACCAGATGGGGAAGAGGACGGAGAGACAGCGCTGCGTGCTGATGGCCGTCAGCAGGCTCAGGCCCGCAGTGTAGCCAAGGTACTTGAGCCTCTTCATCAGCTCGTGGACCTTGTTGACGGTGCTGGCCAGGGGCTGGGTTTCCAGGCTGAGCATGGAGGCCATGCAGAAGAGGAAGAGGAGGTCGGCTGCCGCCAGGTTGAGGATATAGATGTAGAAGGGGGTCCTGCGCGTGCGAAAGCTCAGCAGCCAGATCACCATGCCGTTGCCTGCCATCCCGCACAGGCAGGTGAACATGGCCAGGGTGCTCACCACCAGGTATACTGTGTACACCACGCTCCCTCGGAAATGGTTTAGGGCCGGCTCCGCGGTCCTGCTGCTGTTCAAAGTCTGGTTCATCCCTACGAGAGGAAGATGCATCAGTACGAAATTCTGTGTCGCTGGGACCATGGGGGATCCCTGGGAGCCCCTCGAATTTCCAGCTTCGGAGCTCTCCCTGTAGATTCTTTATGCAACAGACCACTACCGGGAGGCTTAACCTTTCACCACTCCTGGGACTCACTCAGCCCAAGTCTGCTGCCAGGGTCACCTTTATAGCTACAAAGTTGTTATCAATGCCCTTTATCAGGTTAAAAAATTCTCTTCTATCTTGATTTGAATTGTTTTTTAAATCATGGAGAGGAACTGACTTTTATCAAATGCTTTTTCTACATCTATTATAGAAAAAGCATTATCATCAATAGATGGAGAAAAAGTATTTGATAGAAGCATTTAATATCATTTTTTTCCTCCTGTAATGATCAAATCCTGTGGGTTAACTAAAAAAAAAAAAAAAAATTAGACCTTGGGGCTGGGTGTGGTGCTGCATGCCTGTAACCCCAGACACTTTGGGAGGCTTGCTTGAAGCCAGGAGTTTGAGACCAGCCTGGGCAATATAGTGAGATCCAATCTCTACAGTTTTTTCTAAAATTAGCTGGGCATGGTGGCACACACCTGTGGTCCCAGCTACTTGGGAGGCTGAGGCAGGAGGATTACTTGAACCTGACACATTGAGGTTGTAGTGAGCCTGGAAGACAGAGCAAGACCCTGTCTGTTAAAAAAAAAAGTTAGACCTCAGGGGCAAAGAGTAGAATTAACTATAGGCCTTTGTTTAAGACACACTATGAGCATCAGTCCATTAAAAACTCTCCATTTATTCAAGGTTCCCGCCCCATCCCATCTTAGCTGCCTGGTTCCTCCCGCCTCTTACATCAGTTCCAACCTGTTCCACGCAAGTCCTTTGGCACCTCAGTATCTTTCGTAATGGAGTGGTTGCCCATCGTGTTTTAAATTAACATAGATGTTGTGATGTTGAATTAATGATGGTTTTTTTATTTTTCACTTGACGGTATGTTTGTAGGATATATCCAGGTGGCTGTATGTAAAATTGTGGTTTAAAATATCACCATGCACATTGATCTGTTATCCCTTCCTGTGGATCCCCAGCTTGCTTCCAAATTCCCGTTATCATCAAAACACTGTGTTAAACATCCTCATGCATGTACCCACTGGACTTGACTCAAGATTTTTCTGGGATGTATTCTGGGAGGAGGATTGCTGGGTCATAGAACATATGCACATTTAGTTTCACTAAATGATGCCTGGTAATTCTTTTTCTGAATGGCTGCTTCAGGTTTCACCTCTATCAACAGAATAGGAATGAGGAATGTTCATGTTTTCCCATGAATGTTCCTATCACCAACACTTGGTGTTATTTGTTTTTCTAACTTTGCCAATCTGATGGTTGTAAAGTGATATACTGTAGATGGTTTACTTGCAGTTACCTGATTACAGTAAGTTGGAGCATCATTTCATATATCTGTTGGCCATTTGTAGTTCCCCTTTGTCAAATTGCTTGTTCATACCTGTTGCCCATTTTTCAATTGCGTTTCCTTTCTTTTCCTTCCTGATTTGCAGGAATTGTTTGTATTTCTAGGTATTAATGCCTTGTAGGGTGTAGACATTGCAGGGTTTGTTTGTTTGTTTGTTTGTTTGTTTTTGAGAACTCTCTGCTTTTTATGGCAACTTTATCTATTGTGAACTTTAGTTGGAAGACATCCTAAATTTTGGTATAGCCAACTCTTCAGAATTTTTTCCTCTGAAATTTTGTGCCTTTTAGATCTGAAAGTATTCTTCTCCCTGGATAAAAAATGTAGTCTTTTATATTTTCTTCTATTACTTTTATAGTTTTTCCCATTCAGATTTTGGTTCTTGGATCCAATTGGAATCTATTTTTTATGAGCTTGATTTTTCCTCCATATTATGGGTCAGATTTCCTAACACTATCTCCTAAACGGTCTATCCTTTCCCTGCTGATTTATTAAGTTCCCGTTAACACATGGTGTCATTTTTTTTTTTTTTATTATAGCCATCCTAGTGGATGTGTGAATTGGTATCTCATTGTGGTTTTGATTTGCATTTTCCTAATGACTAATGATGTTGAACATTTTTTCACATGCTTATCGGTCATTTGTATGTCTTTGAGGTAATATCTATTATGATTATTTTCTCCTTTAAAATTTGATTATTTGTCTTTTTATTGTTGAACTATTAATGTTTTTTAAAAATAAAAATTGTATATATTAGACTCTTATAAGATATAATATGCAAATATTTTCTCCCACTCTGTAGGTTGCCTTTGCACTCTCTTGATGGTGTCCTTTCAGACACAAAAGTTTTTACTTTTCATGAAACCCATTTAAAATTTTTCTTTTAAAATGTTAAAGCTGCCATTCTCTGGTCTTTTGTCTTGCATAACTTCTGAAAATAAGTTTGTAATAATTCTCATCCTTTTTTCTCTCTCTCTCTCCTTTTTTTTTTTTTTTTTTTTTTTTGAGACAGGGTCTGGTTTTGTCACCTAGGCCGGAATACCGTGGCACGATTTCAACTCACTGCGATCTTCATCTCCTGGGCTCAAGCCATCCTCCTCTGCCTCCCAAGTAGCTGGGACTATGGGTGCATGCCACCATGCCTGTATAATTTTTGTATTTTTTGTAGAGATGGGATTTTGCCATGTTGCCCAGGCTGGTCTGAAACTCATGAGCTCAAGCAATACACCTACCTCACCCTCCCAAAGTGCTGGAATTAGAGGCATGAACCACTGTGCCTGGCCATCTCTGACTGTTTTTAAGTCTTCTTTTTATCTAATTGATTTTTTAAAGTGTAGATATGATAATCTTTTGTATAGTTTTTTTTTTTGGTGTTCATTATATTCATTGAGGTTCTTGGATCTGAGGGTTGATAATTTTTATTTTATAATTTCATTATGAGTCTGGAAAATTTTGGCCATTTTCTTTAAATATTTTCTGTCCCCTTTCTTGGAATTTGTATTAGACACATGTTATATTGCTTGTTATTGTCTCACAGATTACTAAAGCTCTGGGTTTTTTTTTTTTTTTTTAATCTATGCTTCATTTTAAATAGTTTCTATTGTCATGCTTTCAAGTTGTCTGATCTTTCCTTCTGCAGTGTGTAATCTTGTTCTTAATCCCATTCAGTTAATTTTTCTTTTCTTTTCTTTTCTTTTTAGACAGAGTCTCATTCTGTTGCCCAAGCTGGAGTGCAGTGACGATCTTGGCTCACTGCAAACTCCGCCTCCTGGATTCAAGCAATTCTCTGCCTCAGCCTCCTGAGTAGCTGGGATTACAGGCATGCACCACCATGCCCAGCTAATTTTTGTATTTTTAGTAGAGATGGGGTTTCACCATACTGGTCAGGCTGGTCTTGAACTCCTGACCTCATAATCCACCTGCCTCGGCCCTCCAAAGTGCTGGGATTACAGGCATGAGCCACCGCACCCGGCCATATTTGAGCATTTTCTGACAGGCGTTTAAAATTCCTTGCTTGCTAATTTTATCTCTGTCATTTCTTGGTCTCTTTGAATTTACTAATTTTACTCCTGGTTAGGGGTCCCATTTTTCTGCTTTGTCACATATCTAGTAAAACTTCCTTAGATACTGGACATTGTGAGTTTTACATTGTTGAATGTCTGAATTTTTAATTTTCTGTTCAAAAGTGGTAGGCCTTCCTCTGGCAAACATTTAATTTACTTACAGATAAACTTGATCCTTTCAAGACTTGTTTTGAACTTTCTTAGAGCAGGTCTCCAGTAGCTATTAGTGACCTTTTTGGGCTTGCTCCTGAATGCCCCAGGTGTCCAATGAAGTCACTCTGCTTTAGCGTATCAGAACTTGAACCCATGCCAGCTCTGTGCGAACTCTGAGAACTGTTCAGCTGACAATCAATAGCTATTCTTTGCCCAGTTTCTTTCTTTCTTTTTTTTTTTTTTTTTTTTTGGGGTTTCGGCCGGGCATGGTGGCTCACGCTTATAATCCTAGCACTTTGGGAGGCCGAGGTGGGTGGATCGCCTGAGGTCAGGAGTTCAAGACCAGCCTGGCCATCATGGTGAAACCCCATCTTTAAAAAAAAAAAAAATTTAGGCCGGACGCGGTGGCTCACGCCTGTAATCCCAGCACTTCGGGAGGCTGAGACGCGTGGATCACGAGGTCAAGAGATCCAGACCATCCTTGTCAACATGGTGAAACCCCGTCTCTACTAAAAATACAAAAATTAGCTGGGCATGGTGGCGCGTGCCTGTAGTCCCAGCTGCTCGGGAGGCTGAGGCAGGAGAATTGCCTGAACCCAGGAGACGGAGGTTGCGGTGAGCCGAGATCACGCCATTGCACTCTAGTCTGGGTAACGAGAGCGAAACTCAGTCTCAAAAAAAAAAAAAAAAATTTATAAAAAAAAAGACGGGTTTTCACCATGTTGGTCAGGCTGGTCTTGAACTCCCGACCTCAGGTGATCCGCCCACCTTGGCCTCCAAAGTGCTTGGATTACAGGTGTGTGCTGCCATGCCCAGCCTGCCCAGTTTCAGAGAGCTAGTTTCATCTTATGCACAGCTTAGTTTTCAGTCAAAGACTCAGAGGGAGCCCTATGTAGGCTTTTGGAGTTATTTCCTTGAGTAGTTCACTTCTTTCTCTCTGGTGCTCCATCTCACAAATTCCAGCCTCTTAATTCTCCCTGAGCTCTGACTCAGAGAGAGCAGCGTGTTCTGCTTGGCTTCCCTCACTTCTGTACCACCATCCAGAAAGTATCTGCAGGCAGAAAGCCAGGGTAATCATAGGACTTGCCTCTTATATTTCTCTTCTCTCAAAAATCTCAGTCCTGGGCTACCTCTTGTCCTGTGTATGCGAACAGTTGTTTCATCTGTTTTCTCCAATTTTCTAGTTGTCCACAGTGGTAGGGCTGGTCCAATACCAGTTAATCCATCATGGCCAGTGGTCAAAGTGCCTGTATTATGTTTCCTGTTGATTATGGCTTGTGCAGAGGAGCACTGTTGATTTTGTAGTTTTTAAGCAATCAGGCAAATGTCATGATTTATTTTATCATGTCTACCAGTTTATCTGTTGAGTATTTTTCATTCTCTATGCAACTATCCTTGTACCTTTTCTTCATGTCCTATAGCATGGCCCAGAACAGCTAGTACTATGCTGAAAAGTGCCTAGAATCAGGTACACTTTATGGGTAACAACCCCCTGGGCACCGAGGAAGGAGAACTGTCCAGACCCCAGGCGCGATTAGCGCCTGAAGAATGTCTTAGTTTATAGTGTTATTACTCAGCTATTTCCTTTAGATAATCCTTTATATGTAATCATATATTAGTTTATAGCATTAGTACCTGAAGTATAACTTACTGCTTGCTATATCTAGATTATATATATAATCATACTTAGTTCCATATAATCTTTCTATATAATCACACAGGTATTGCAGTCGGAGCTGTACCGACACATTTAGTGCTGATTTATAGAATCCTTCCATAGAACCATATAGTAGTCTGTAGTAGGAGGAATGCCTAGAGCAGTCACAGCACAGAAGCAGTACATGGGAAAACAGCCAGACCAGGACGAGAACCAAAGACCCAGGCGGTGACGTCCCTGCCTGAAAGGGCATACTCTGTATGGCAGGCTTGGAGCAAGTGTCTCCCCTCCTGATAAAGGAATTGTAGCACCTTGCATCCAGTTCCTGTGGAAAGTAGGCCTCGGGCCTGAGATCCTGGAAGTAACCGAGGGATGAGAACCCGTCTGTGTGACCAGTCACGGTGTCTGTGCACCCTGTCAGTCTTTCCTCACTTCTGTGATAGCGCAAATCATCCTCCCGTAAATATCTTAGAGAAGAGCACAAGTCTGCCAGCTCCCACTGCACTGGCTTACAGTATCCTTCTATTAGAAACCCTTTGAAGTCTCCAGCCCCCAGATAAGAAGTGTTGCGTGGGACACCTGTTACACACAGCCCACCTCCTTGCCTCGGTGACCTAATGGGGGCAGACCCCTTTTCTGTACATGACCCTCTACTACTGCGCACGGCCTGGCCCCCAACTGCACAAGGCCCACCTCTCTGCCCAGGTGACATAATGGAGTGGTCCCCTCGCTTGTTATGTGATTACATATGCCCTATCACTAAGCCTATATAGATGATGACCTCACTCCCAACCCTGCCCCATGCTTGTATCTAATAAGTACCGGGCATTTGCCCCCTCGCCCCCCGCTGATCTCTGCTAATAGGCTGCATTGCCCCCCGAGTCCAGCTACTCTTCACCAGTTCCTCAGTGTCCTGTCTCTCTCTCTCTCTTTTTTTTTTTTTTTTTTGAGACAGAGTCTCACTCTGTTGCCCAGGCTGGAGTGCAGTGGCGCAATCTTGGCTCACTACAACCTCCGTCTCCCGGGCTCAAGCGATTCTCCTGCCTCAGCCTCCTGAGTAGCTGGTGTCCTGTCTCTTTACTTCTCAGATCCTGCACCTCAGCACAGCATAAAGGACACCCCATGACCCTGTGGGGCCCAACAGCCCTACACACTTATCTTCTGCTTAATTTTATTTTTTATTTTATTTATTTATTTTTGAGACGGAGTCTTGCTCTGTCACCCAGGCTGGAGTACAGTGGCGTAATCTCTGGTCACCGCAACCTCAGCCTCCTAAATTCAAGTGATTCTCATGCCTTAGCCTCTCAACTAGCTGGGACTACAGATGTGCACCACCACACCCAGCTAATTTTTGTATTTTTAGTAGAGACAGGGTTTCACCGTATTGGCCAGGCTGGTCTTGAACTCCTGACCTTGTGATCCCCCTGCCTCAGCCTCCCAAAGTGCTGGGATTACAGGCGTGAGGCACTGCGCCCAGCCATGCCTAACTTTAAAGAGCATGCGCCTTAAGTTTCTCCATTAGATACGATATTTACTCTCCGTGTTTGGTATTATCTTTTATCAAAGTGAGAAGGTTTCCTTCCTAGTTTTCTGAGAGTTTTTATCACAAATGCATGATGAAATTTGTCATAAACCCTTTTTCTGCATCTACCGAGATAATCATTTTCTTTTTTCTCCCTCTGTTTATGTGGTGAATATATATTGATAGATTTTCTGGCATTTACTCAGACTTCTGTTTCTAAGATCAACCATTTAGTTAGTCCTGAGGTTTTTCTGCTCTGCTTTTACTTAGAACATTTTCATCCATGTTTGTAACTGAAACGGGTCCACAGTTTTCCCTTCTGGTACTATCCTTGCCTATTTTTTATTGCAGCAATAAAAGGTGATACTGGCTTTGTGAAATGAGTTGGAGAGATTACCCTTTTTCTCTGTCTTCCAGAACAATTTGTGTCATGTGAGGATTATCTTTCTTTGAAGGTTTGGCAGAAGGTAAAACCATCTGGTCTGGTAATTTTTATGTAAGTGTGAGTGCATGTGCATGGCTTTCAAAAGAACCTCAAATCCAGTTTCTGCAATGTCTCAGACCTACGCAGGCATTCAACTTCTTAGTGAGTTGCAGCAGGAAGTATTAGTTTCCTAGAAAATTGTTCTTGCTTTCTGGTTTCACAGTTATCAGTACAGACTCACTGCAGTTCCTTATATTCAAGTATAATTTTCACAACCTCACTTCTATCCGCCAGTCTTTATTGGTGACTTCCCTCCTGTTTTTTTTCTTGATCAGTTTGCCAGAGGGTTGTTTATTGAGAGCTATTAAAAAATGAAATCATCTCCACTGTTTCTTTGCTTTGCATTTCCTTAATGTATGCTTTCATTTTTTTCTATTTTCTTTGGATTTACCCTGTGATTCTTTTTTAGCTTCCTGTGTTGAATGCTTAGGTAATTAATTTTTATACTACCTTCTTCTGCTAACAGGTATTTAGGGCTATAAATGTACCACTAAGTAATTTTTTAGATGTTTCATAAGCTTTGATATCAAGTGGTTTTATTGTCGAAATGTCTTTTAATTCAAAACTACTGTAACTACGAAATTTAATATCTGTAAGTTATTTAGAAATATATTTTATAATGCATGACTTTAGCTTTTTGTTGTTAATGTCTGCATTGCAAGAAGGTCAGATCATGTGGTCTGTTTTTTGATATTTGTTGAGATGCATTTTGAAGCCTAGTAGATGGTTAATTTTTATTTTCTTTCTATATACATTTGGCTATGTTTTAAAAATTATGTTATTTAAATTATCTGCAGCTTTATTAATTTCTTATCTGGTATAAATAACCCATTATGACTGAAGTCTTGTCATTTTGTCTTCCACTTATATTTTGAAATTGTGTTAAGTGAATACAAATCCAAGATTATTTATAACCATGGGGAAATTGTGTCCTACGTGGTGGTCCTCTTCATCCTTACTACTTTTTTTTTTTTGAGACAGAGTTTCACTCTGTTGCCCAGGCTGGAGTACAGTCACCACGATCTTGGCTCACTGCAGACTTCAGCTCTTGGGTTCAAGCAATTCTCCTGCCTCAGCCTCCTGAATAGCTGGGATTACAGGCATGTGACACCATGCTCAGCTAATCTGTATTTTTAGTAGAGATGGGGTTTCACCATGTTGGCCAGGCTGGTCTCGAACTCCTGACCTCAACTGATCTGCCCACCTCAGCCTCCCAAAGTGCTGAGATTCCAGCCGTGAGCCACCACACCCAGCTCTTTTTTTTTTTTTTAAACCGTAAAGTCTATTTGGTACTGTCCATGTCTGCAGTCACTGGTTGCCTTCTACAGGGACATCATTACTTTTTCCTGTGGGAGCCCCACATTGTCATAAAGGTTTTGCTACCCAGGCATTTGGCTTCTGTGAATATTCGAAAGGATTTCACAGATCCAGGACCAGGTTTTTGATGGATTTCTTGGCTAGGAGATTTGGCATCATGCCAGTGGTAGTAAATTCAGATTGTACACCTGTGCAAAGCTGGGGCTCTCGCTACACAAATGGGTGCCCGACTGCCCACACACGCACACATCAACACGCCCTCACACCCGCACACCCGCACACCCGCACACCCACACCCACACACCCTCACACCCACACACCCACACACCCTCACACCCACACACCCTCACACCCACACACATATCCACACACCCTCACACCCACCCATCCTCACAACCACACTCATCCACACACCCACACACCCACTCACACCCACACACTCACACATCCACACACCCAAACACCCACTCACACCCACACACCCTCACACCCACACACTCACACATCCACACACCCTCACACCCACACACTCACACATCCTCACACCCACACATCCTCACACCCACACACCCTCACACCCACACACACATCCACACACCCTCACACCCACACACCCACACACCCTCACACCCATACATCCTCACATCCACACTCACACATCCTCACACCCACACACCCTCACACCCACACACCCAGTTACAGGCGGGGCGGAGCTCCTAACAGCAGCCTGGGCAGCACGCTGCTTTCTCTGGGCAGCTCCCCAGGCCCTGGCCTCATGTGGATTCCTCTGTTCACACTCCCTCCCAACTTCATGTCACTCCAAGACCACCTGCTAACCCCTCACCCTCCTGCTCCTTTCCCTGGGAGCCTGTGTTTCATCTGGTGCACCCTGGGCCATCGGTGTCAGCTCTGGTTGCAGATTCATCTGTGGCACCTGGAGATTTCCCTTCCTGTCTGTCGTCTTTCTGCTCAGTATTTTATTGGGGTGGGGGCAGGAGGGGATTATATTTCCTCTAACATTTTTTGGTCTCCACAGCAGGAGCGCCATACCACGTCCCAGAGTTATCAATCTCTGTAGGTCACTATAATTGGAAATATCCCCTCAGGTTCTAAACAGATTTAAACATTTACCAAAGTCATACTATATGCCAGATACATACACTCATACATATAAACACGTTTACATACATAATAGTGCACACACACATGCACGTATACATATATACATATCACACACATAGCATGTATACATATCTACATACGTCGCACATAGATATACACATAGAACACATCGCTCTATACACAGCACATATACATGCACATATCTACAATAGCCACATACATATATGTATACCCATGTACACACACACAAAGCACGTATATAATGATGACCACAACAGCCATGAGTCTGCACAGAACTCACAGTTACGAATAGGAAGCACGCAGTTAAACGCAATCCCACCCTACAGCTCAGGATGCAACTAACAAGGTGCGGGACTCTGAGGGTAGGGGTCAAAGGACCCAGGTGGGAAGGGGAGTTGCGGGGAGCCAGGTGAGGGAGTGGGGTGCTGGCTGCAGGAGAAGCGGGCATGCTCATCGCTGGGCCCCGGGGTCAGGCCCTTCCCAGGAGGGCTTGGGCACCTGCTGCCCGATCCCATCCCTACTCTAATGGTGTGGAGCCCGGCCTCCACGTAATCCCAGCTAATCCCAGCTACTTGGGAGGCTGAGGCAGGAGAATCGCTGGAGCTCGGGAGGTGGAGGTTGTGGTGAGCGGATATTGCGCCATCGAACCCCAGCCTGGACAACAAGAGTGAAACTCCATCTCAAAAAAAAAAAAAAAAAAAAAAAAACATTACACAGATGCAAATCCAGTCTTATTTTGAAAGGTTCCAGTGCGAAAGAAGTAAGGTTTTTCCTTGCCTTCACCCCCGGGTATCACTTCAAATCCTTGAAGATTTTGTTTCTGTGTATCTACCTATAAACAGATGTTCTTTGCATAAATGAAAATATAGGGACTGGCTGTCTCATAAGTTCATTTTCTCAAAAACAAACTATGTCTTCTTAAATTTAGCTTGCCTGACGCTTCTCCCTGCTCTGCAGTCACCCTGAGGTGGCAGGTCCCAGGATTGGTGACATGAACTCATCAGTGCTTTGCATGTTTGTGAGGTCGGTTTCATTATCTCTTTCTGTAATAGCCTTTCCCAGCCCACAAGAACCCCCATTCCCTCCACAGCCTCACCTGAGAGCCCCACAGTGGGTCTCGCTGATGCTGTGAGGTCTCCTCAGCCGTCCCAGGTGGCCGTCAGGAAGGGAGGCAGGGCCTCTCCTTGAAGGCTCAGCCTCATCTTCCGTTTCCCTGCAGCCCAGCTCTCTCCTGGGGGTGCTTCCTTTGGCTCAGAGAAGTGGAGACGCTTGCTGGGCTACCCGGCTACCCTGGCCAAGCAGGGAGGCTCCCCAGTTCCAGCGGGATGCAAAGCATTGCTCCTGTCCACCACGCTCTCCAGCCTCCACCCAGATAGCAAAAAAACAGGCCTCTCACCTGTGCTGGACGAAGTGCGCGGTCCTCGGGGAAGGTGGCTGGCGCCTGCCCGCTACCGTGCTGGAGGCCTCAGCAGCCGCCTCGGCCCAGGCCCCTGAGCCCCTCGCCCTGTCCTGGCTGTGGCGTGAGCCCCCTGCTTCTCTCCCACTGGGCAGTGCTGCCCCAGCCTTACAGGAGCCGGTCCCCAGGATCCCCTGATGATCTTCGCTGGATTCCCTCTGAGCAGTGGGAAGGGGAGTCTGACGTATAAATACAGGGTGGGTGCCTGCCCCGCCCATCAGGGCCTCTGCATGTGGGTGCCTCGGTGCTGGCCAAGAAGAGCCAGCTCAAGGCTAATGGGCCTGGCCTGGCACGGTGCCCCCAGCACGCCCAGGAGAGAGCTGGGCTGCAGGGAAACGGAAGATGAGGCTGGAGCCTTCAAGGAGAGGCCCTGCCTCCCTTCCTGACGGCCACCTGGGACAGCTGAGGAGACCTCACAGCATTAGGGAGACCCACTGTGGGGCTCTCAGGTGAGGCTGTGGATGGAATGGGGTTTCTTGTGGGCTGGGGAAGGCTATTACAGCCACCCCCAGTTCCTGCCTGGGGAGACGCTCTGGCTAATGGACTCACTAAGGATGCTGCCTGCGGAGGGTGGGGAGGAAGGTGCGAGTTCCACCGCTCGGGAGCTGGGAACTGCGCGGTTCAGGTGATCCCTCGGAGCCTCAACGTCCTCGCCAAAATGTCCGTGATCCCTCAGGCCTGGAAAGAAGACATGCGCCACACAGGCCGACGGCAGGGCGGGCCTTTCCCCACACCGGCCGAGGCCCCCTTCCTGCCTGGCGAGTGAAGAGTCCTGATGTGGCAGTCCTGAGGGCAGGATGGAGGCCGTTGTCACCTGGCCTGCAAGGTGCTGGCCTGGAGCAGGTGTTCAGTGGGCCTTACGGGAGGAGCGGATGGCTGAGTCTCTAGGAGGGACCCGAGCCAGCATGGTGCTCATTCTCACTGCCCCGCCGGCGCCGGCACGGGAGTGGCAGGGCATCTGCTTTGAGCAAATGTGCACGAGGAAAGAAAAACATGGGGGCCCCGGATGTCGAGGCTGATCACAGAAGTGACTCTAGGCAACTGACTTGGGACAGTGTTCGGGGCGTGGGCTGTGCTGACTCTGCAGTGACAGCAAGGACTTCCCTGGGCTCTATCCTGCATTTGCTGTGCTGGAGCTATGGTGCCTGTCCCTTCCCCAGGAGGTGACATCCTGCCTGAGACTGGGCCAAGACCCAAGAGAGAGAGGCTGCTTAGAAGATATACGCTTCCGGGAGGTGGCCGTTCTCACATTTTTGTGCCTTCTGTGCCTAGAACATTGCCTGGCACGTAGAGATGCTTATATTTCTTGACCAATTGCTAGTTGATTGACAGAGTCCCCAGATCTAGGCACCTGGATCCAGCTTTTCTTGAAGCCCATCTTCACCTGGACTTTTTGGTAATAAGAGCCAGTCCACAGTCCATTCCCTCTCTCTCTCTCTCTCTCTCTCTTTCTCTCTCTCTCTATGTGTGTGTGTTTCAATGGGGTTTCTGTCACTTGCAACAAAGATTCCTAACCAGTGGAGAAACGAATACCCAAAACAGGTAAATAGTTGTGTTGAAAATACCTGCCTTTACATGTGCAATTGGCTGGGTCCTGGTGGGATGACACCGTGAGGTTGGCAAAGCCCCACTTTCTGCCTTGGGCCATGTGTGTCCGGAGGCAGCTCAGCTCTGCTTCCCCAGACCTTTGGACATGTGACATCAGGAGTGGTCTCCTCAGGTGTCTTATCTGAAGGCTTCCTCCGAGAAGAATCGGCTTTCAAGCTCACGTGGTTGTTGACAGGATTCAGTTCTTTGCTGGCTCTCAGACTAGGAGACTCCTTTAGTTGCTGGCTGTTGGCCAAAGGCTGCCTTCAATTGCTTGCCATGTGGGCCTCTCCAATATGGCAGGCCACAACATGGCAGCTGGCTTCATTGAAGCCAGCAAGGGAGAGAGTCTGCTAGCAAGATGGGAGTCACAGTGCCGTGCAGCCTAATCAGCTTTGCTGTGCTCCACTGGTTAGAAGCAAGCCACTTGCCGGGCTCGGTCGCTCACGCCTGTAATATCAGCACTTTGGGAGGCTGAGGTGGGTGGATCAGGAGGACAGGAGATCAAGACCATCCTGGCTAACACAGTGAAACCTCGTCTCTACTAAAAATACAAAAAATTAGCCGGGCGTGGTGGCGCGTGCCTGTAATTTCAGCTACTTGGGAGGCTGAGGCAGGAGATTCACTTGAACCCAGGAGGCGGAGGTTGTGGTGAGCTGAAATCGTGCCATTGTACTCCAGCCTGGGCGACAGAGCAAGACCGTGGCTCTCCCACCCACAAAAAAAAAAAAAGAAAGAAAGAAAGAAAGGAAGCAAGCCACTTGGTACAGCTCATATGCACAGGGAGGGGGTGAGATGAGGGTGGGGCAGCGTCACTGGGACCGTCTTGGACGGCGGCCACCACACTGGTGGGCTGGAATGACCGAGAACCCCTTGTGCTACTGGTCTCCTGGCCAGCATAGACTGTGCTGCAGACCAACAGCCATCGTGTGGTTTGTTCTTCCCTTTTCCAAGTGGGAATTAAAAAGAAATTATTGTGATTTCCTTTTTCCTTTCCATTGTAAGTTGTGTGGCTGGAGAGTGACCCTCATTTTGCCAAAGGGTACAGTTGTGGCCTGGCCTGGGTCTCCCCCACCACCCCCTGTACCTTGGAAGGTAGCTGTATTTGGAGTGACCTCATCTTAACTTCATTACCTCTGACTGGAGTCCTTATAAGAGGAGGTGAGGACACAGACACGCACAGAGGGACTGCCCTGTGAGGGCACAGGGAGAAGGCGGCTGTCTGCGAGCCAAGGAGAGAGGCCTCAGGCCCTGTGCTGCCTTGATTTTGGATTTCTGGACTCCAGGGCCGAGAGAAAGTACACTTCTGTTGTTTAAGCCCAGTCCCCTACCCGGCAGTCTGTGGTATTGGTGACAGCATCCCCAGGAAGTACTACAAGTACCATTCAAAGAGGAAGCGTCTGTGGATCTGACGGAGGCTGGTGGGAATGACACCAGGGCTTGGGCTGGGAGCTGGGGAGGCAGGCCCTGCCATTGACTCTGCTCCTCTCTTCTGTGAGAAGGAAGACGTTTTCTGTTGTAAATAACACAGCCACAGATTGTGGGTGAGAGCATTTAAAACTCATATGTAGGCCAGCCTGACCAGCATAGTGAAACCTTGTCTCTACTAACAATACAAAAATTAGCCGGGTGTGGTGGCGCGCGCCTGTAATCCCAGCTACTCGGGAGGCTGAGACAGGAGAATGGCTTGAACCCGGAAGGTGGAGGTTGCGGTGAACCGAGATTGCATCACTGCACTCCACCCTGGGCGACAGAGCCAGACTCCATCTCAGAAAAAAAAAAAAAAATCACATGTAGGAAAGAAGTGGGCATGTGGAGGGTGGACTGAGGGGAGGAATGTGGCCAACACCTGCCCTTTGCCCACCAGTTTCTTTATTTCTTTATTTTTTTTGACACAGAGTCTCATTCTGTCACCCAGACTGGACTGCAGTGGTGTGAACTCAGCTCACTGCAACTGTCTCCCAGGTTCACGTGATTCTCTTGCCTCAGCCTCGTGAGTAGCTGGGATTACAGCCATGCCCGGCTAATTTTTGTATTTTTAGTAGAGATGGGGTTTCGTCACACTGGCCAGGCTGGTCTCGAACTCCTGACCTTAGGCAATCCACCCACCTCAGCTCCCAGAGTACTGGGATTACAGACGTGAGCCACCATGCCCGGCCATGCCTGCCAGTTTTACCTTGGGTGCACCTCTTCCCTGTTTTGAGTCCACTGGGCTTAGGTGGGGTGGCTATCATCCCCTGTCCCCCATCTCTGCCTCCAGCTCCTGGGAGAGTGCATTCTGCCGACCTGGCCAGTGCACAAGGTATGAAGACTTCAGCCGGAATCCCGAGAAGGCGGTGCTCTCTTTCTGCTGGGATTGCAGAATTTGTAGAAGATACGCCGACAACTGCTGCTTACCTGCCGTTTAGTTTTTCCATTGAGAATAAATGAACACAGGCCAAAGCCGGGATGAAAACAGGCGAAAAGGAAGTGGCCTAGCAAACATCACTTGCGGCCCTGGATCCAGCTGTGTCTGAAGCCAGAATCACTTCTGGAACTTTCTGGGTACGTGAGTCAGTAAATTCCCTTAAATACACATACCTCCACCTACACCACACGCCAAAGCTAGATTAACCCGGGGTTCTGTTACTTGTCACTCAGAATCCTGTCTGATAGCGGTGGATAAGTCTGGTGGGACACTAACCTATGGTGGCATAAAAGCAGAGGTGGGTGGTCCGCCCAGGTGGGGGCAGGGGTGTGCCCAAGGCTGCACTGACTGCCCAGTGGTGCCAGGGGACTTTGGGGGGACGATGGAAACGTTCCTTTTGCGGGGATGGAAACGTTCTGTATATTGATTTGGTGATGACATGGGCACATTCACATTTGTCTAAGACAATTAAACTATGTGTTAAATGGGTCAGTTTTATTGTATGTAAATTAGGCCTCCATTCAATTAATTAAAAAGACATTTAAAAAGAATCTGCCTGAGTGGGGAGCCTCCTCTCACAGGCCAGGAAACTCTGCGCTGGCGCCTCTGACTCATCCAGCAGACTTCTCCATGAGTTTTGATTTTGTGATCTGTGCCCCGTTGTTTTCAAGTTCTTCAACTTTCAAGCTCCTGCTGGCTTAAAAGGGAATATTTTTGCACTAGAGCTCTCAGTGGTTTTGCTTTGGGAAGATCTCTGCAATGTGTTTGCCCAGCTTTTTGGCCTTGTTGCCAGCCTGTTGAAGGGCACACACCCCAGGCCTGGCGGTCTCCCCGTACGCTGAGGGGGCTGGACCATACACCGACCGACCCATGTCCCTGCCGCACCTCCCAGCCGAGGCCCTGGCTCCTGCGGAGGAAGGATCGTCCTGGCTGAGGACTCCGAGGCAAGCTGTGCAGATGTGAAAAGATCCTGGACTTAAACATCCTGGTATAAAACATTAAACTCAAGTTATCTGAAAAGGACAGAGGGATCTGGGACAGCTGGGCGGATGCCAGAGAGGCATCCCGTTTCTTTTTGTGAAGATGGGAGACAGAGACAGAGGCATCGGCGTTGAGGCTGTTTTGCTGTGTGTCTGCTGAGCACCTTGTTCCCATTCCCCCTTTTGATTCAGATATCCGTACCCTGAAACTGTGGACAGGTCTCGATGGCCTGTCTGCGTTACCCGGAGGCTGTGGTGGGGCATGTCCTGGCCACTCCATGCATCTCCCCGGAATCCCAACTCCCAGCACTTTGCTGAAAAGAGACAGAAGGTCAGAGACCTGCTGGCTGGCTGTGGTGGCTCACGCCTGCAATCCCAGCACTTTGGGAGACCGAGGCAGGCAGATCATGAGGTCAGGAGTTCGAGACCAGCCTGGCCAATATGGTGAAACCCGTCTCTACTAAAAATACAACAATTAGCTGGGCGTGGTGGTACGTGCCTGTAGTCCCAGCTACTCGGGAGGCTGAGGCAGGAAAGTCACTTGAACCCGGGAGGTAGAGGTTGCAGTGAGCTGAGATTGCACCACTGCACTCCAGCCTTGTGTGACAGAGGGAGACTGCATCTCAAAAAAAAAAAGGTTCGGAGACCTGAGTCTCCAGGTCAACAGGAAGGCCACAGTAGGGAGTCCCGGGATGCTGATGGGGGCCTCCAGCCAGGGCCGTCCACCAACGCGACTGACCTTGGACGAGAAACTCCATTGAATTCATGACCCCCCACTTCCACAGCTGGGGCTGACAGCATGGGCCGTGTAGCCCTGCATGGACAGTCAACAGGATGCCTGTGTGCAGCTCTTGACCAGCACCCACTGCCCACAGTATGTCCCCAACCAACGGATCGGTGCTGTGGACAGACAGCTCACAGCCACATTCATTCTGCAGTGACCACTCTGCTCCCTGCCCCGGACACCCACCACCCCAGCCCAAACACCAACTCCTGGAAGTCGGTGATGTAGCTGGCTTATCCAAGGAAACTGAGGCACAGCAGGACTGAGGTCCCATGGCTCATAGGTGGTGGCCGTCTACCTCCCCGAGCCTTGCGCTTGACTTTCCAAATTTGGCCTTGCTCACCCCTTGCATAATATAAAAGAACACCTTGATTTTATAGAGGTAATGGGTGGCTGGAAGCACAGAAACGCAGTGAGCTCTGCCCTGCCTGGTGCCCCCACGCCTGCCCCTTCACCCCACCCTTCCCACATACCACATGCTGCTTCGCAACAATGAGGGCAGCCCAGAAGCTCAGGTCCCACGCCCCCACTCCGTCCTGTGACCTGCTGGGGATCCTTCTTCCGGAGCTGTGGGATGGGAAACTCCCCCCCAGCCCCTGGCTCCTCCCAAGCCCACTTTAATAATTAAATACCAAAGGAAGGAGGAGGAAAGTGGCGAGAGTGGGCAGTTCCTGTCCATCTAATCATCTGTGCCGTCTCCCTCCATTAGTGCAGAGAATGAGGTGGTCCACGGAGCTGTGGGAAACCTCCCGGGGCTTTGCGGGGGAATGGAGGGGAAGCAAGCTGCTCCTAGGCAAGACTGTGAAGACCTGCACCTGAGAAGGGCCAGAAGTTGGGGGAGGCCCAGTTCCTGGGGTTCAGCCCTGCCCCTCCTGCCTTAGAACCCATCAGGACAGATGCCTCTTCCTAGAGTCGGGCCCAGCCTGTTCCTGACCTCCAGGCCCTGCTCTTGGGTGAGGCTGCCCGCCCCTCACCGGCCCAGACAGGGAGGCCCCTTCCTCCTAGGTCAGCAGCTCCACATGAGGGCTCAGGGCTGGAGTCCCGGGGGGGACTCCTAGGGAAGAGGTGAGTTCCCAGGCACTGGGGTGCTCTGGGCCCTGAGGAGGAGCCAGGGCCCCAGATGCCGCTCCCCACCGTAGCTGCCTTCAGAACAGGGACGTGCTTCTGCTTACTTGTGACTCGCCCTGTGTAGCCAAGATGCCCATGCTGGTGGGAGCTTTGCCACTGGGCGGGGTCCCAGCCCTGCCCCTGGGCATGTCTGCTCTCAGGACCCACCTGGCTTCTCTGGGTCCCTGGAAATGAGCTGCCGGGTGTAGTGGTCTCCAGCTCTGCTCTTCTGGGATCCTCTGACCAGCCCTGGGGAGGGTGGGACTCAGAGGATGGCAGGGCTCGTTCTGGGCACGGGGTGGGCACGGGTGGGAACATGCGACCTTTAAGACCTAGAGGTCCTGGAACCCCTCCCTCCGGGCCACACGAGATCCCCTCTTTTCATAGCTGGATGGCCTTGCTGGGAGGACCCAGCCAGGATTGGTAGAAAGGGGAGCACGGAAGAGCAGTGGGCAGGAGAGCAGTGGAAGTCAGGCTGGCTGGATGGTGGACCGTCAGGGACAGACACTCGGGGGCAGCCCACTGAGGGCTGGACCATGTCACCAGGGGCAGGCCGAGCAGCCTCCAGGGTCTGCAAGTAGAAGGCCAGGATCCGGGCGGCTGGGTGGGTGAGGCTGGCAGTACTGCCCATGCCTCTGCCCATTCCCAGCTAGAGCTTGGAGCCTGAAGCACTGCCTGCCTGCCCACTCCTGGCTCTGCTCTGTCAGTCACGTTTCCTGACTGGGGGCACCAACGCCTCTGCCCTGATCTCTCTCCACAGGGCCATAGGGTGAGCAGGCTTGCCATAAGCCTTGTCCCAAAGGAGCTGGGGTCCTAGGCTGGACACGAGGAACCCAGGACGGGGCTCTTCTGGGGGCTGACCAGAGGCAAAAGGGCCAGCCAAGAACTTGTCTAGCCTGGCCCTGGTTGGGCTGTCACCAGGGAGGGCTCCCAGCCTATCAATCGCTGGGCTGTAGAGAGGTGTCTGGGCACTGGGAGGCTGGCCCTTGCTCAGGGATCTCAGGACAGAGAGGGGCATCCTGAACAGGGGCAACAGCAGGACAGGCAGCAACCCACTCCCCTCTGGTGGACACGGGCAGGACCCTGGTGGCCGACACAGGCCTGGCGTGGAGGAGGTAAGAGCTGAGGCTCCCAGAGGCCGTGGGGGCCTCTGAGCTGAGAAGGGGCCCTTGCAGATGCTGGCAGAGGACTGGCTGACCATCTCCCTCTGGCAGGGAGTGGACAAGCCACAGGAGCCGGAGCATGAGCCTGTGCAGCCCCAGCCCCAGGAGGAGGCCCCAGAGCAGAGGCAAAGAGCAGGGTGTGCAGGGGAGCTGGGGGGCGGTGAGGGGGGCGCCCGTCCCAGGACTCCGCACCCTTGGGCATCCTCACTGGAGGAAACAGGGACCAGGGTAGGACCACAGGCATGAAGCCTTCCTGGCTGCAAGTTAGAAAATGTTTATTGATACACATTTTATTGTCTCTTATAAAACTTCCTGTGGCTACGTCGGGCCACTGTGCTTGTAGGTGAGCACTGCAGTGTCAGTCCCCTGGTTGCCAGGGTGGAGCCAGTGTCCACTTACAGGTCGGGGCTGGAGCCAAGAGGCTGTCCAGGAGCTGCCCAGCTGGTCCTCATGGACTGCGGGATACCTAGAGCGCTCCCGGAGGCAACCCAGCACTGGCCCACCCTGGAGTCAGAAAAGGCAGTGGACCACCCAAGGCGGCCAGAGGTCTCTCCTATCTCCAGTGCCTTGACATGACCAGAAATCACCCCATCAAAGTCACTGAATGATTCGACGGGGGGCAGGAAAGTTGTCTGCAGAAAGACTTGGCTACGAGGCCTGTGAACCAGAACCTTCTTCCAGACAACACCATTTCCTTCAGATTTGCTCACTGCGGCGACCTGGAGAGGATCGAATCCAAGAACAACCCCAAATGGTGGGGACGAGGCTGCTGGCCTGGTGCTGGCTGGGACACGGTCAAGGAGGGCTGACTCCAGAGGCAGAGGCGGCTGGGCTGGGTGACCACCTCTTTTACTTTACTGACCAGCCTGGGGCAAGGAGGGGCCCCACCATCTGGGGGCAACTTCTGTACAAGGGGTCCCTAGGGAGGCAGAATGGCTGGGGAAGGCAGGCAGGGGCCACAGGGGCTGTTTGCAGGTGGCTGCGCCGTCTCCCAGCCACCCCTGGAGCCTCCAGGCCAGGCAGAAGGAGGCCCAAGGAGAGGTAACAGATCTTTTTCCTCCGGTGTGGACTCAGAGGCAGCTGCCCACTCCTGTCCCAAGGCGAAGGGTCTGGAGGCCACTTCCTGCCCCTGCCCCCGACCCCCACAGGTGCTGGGCTCTCAGGAGGCGTTCCCCGGGGGGCACTGCATCTCCATGGTGACCGTGTTGGGCGTGCCGCCCCCGGCCTCCCCCAGCTCAGCACCGTCCCGCAGGGCACGCTGGAAGACCACCCTGAGCGGCTCCCACAGCCGCTGAGACTTGTCCCTCCCGGCCAAGAAGTAGACAACCGGCTTGGCGCTGCTGTTGATGCAGATACACAGGTCAGTGACGTACTCGGGGAAGGGGGCCGGGATCTGGAAGACCCAGAAGAGGAACCAGTCGATCCCTAAGTAGATGGAGGACACCAGGAAGACGGACACCATGGCCAGGATGACGTGGTTGAGCTTGGCGGAGCGCTGGCGCCGCCGGGCCCGGCACTCCACGTGCAGGATGAGGGCCAGGCAGGGCAGCACCATGAGGGGGCAGCAGAGCAGGAACAGGACGATGCCCAGGAAGATGTCCATGTGTCTGCAGGCTACACCGGCGGCCCCCCGGCCCAGGAACATGCAGAAGTAGTTATGGAGGCAGGTGACCAGGAGGGACAGGACCCACAGCAGGGAGCACACCACGGCTGACAGGCGCTTGGGCCGCCGGCGCCAGTACCAGGCAGGAAAGATGACCGACACGCAGCGCTCTGTGCTGACGGCCGGCAGGAGGCTCACGCCGGTGAGGAACATGCAGAGCCCCAGGACCCTGCACACGCTGCGGACGTACTCGGCAAAGGCACCCAGGAAGCCCCCTGTGTTCAGGATGGAGAACACCGCCTTGCTGAAGAGGTATCCCACGTCGGCGCCGGCCAGGTGCAGGAAGTAGATGGAGAAGGGGTTCCTCTTGATGGAGAAGCCAAAAAACCAGAGGACCAGCCCGTTGCCCACCAGGCCACACAGGCAGAGGAGCAGGAAGATGTAGTTCATGACGGCCGGGGGCGGCAGCATCGCGATCTGCTCAATGGTCAGGAAGCCCCGGCTGTAGAGTTCCGGGGCCTCGCTCATGCCAGGGCACATCTGTGCAGGTGCAGAGGGGGACAGCTGTGATGCCGGCCAGCCCCACGCGCAGACCTGCTCCTGGGGCCCAGTGCAAGGGTCCCGATGAGGGACATGGGACAGGGAGGGGGTCTGTAGGGCATTGGCTGTGGAGCAGCTAATCAGCTGCAACTGTCCTCAAACACCCCTGACCACACCCGATGGTGACTCTCTGTCCCAGAGTCTAGAGCCAGCAGCACAGAATGGCACCTACAGGAGCGGGGGTAGCACCCATCAGTGCCCAGGAAGGGCGCCGGGCTGCCCACTGGTCAGACTGTCCAAAAAGCATCCAAGTCATGCAAGGCAGAAAAACTGCAGAGCCCTTCCATTTCTAAGAAGATCAGAGACAGGACTCATAAACACTGCGATAGAATCCTGAGTTATACCCGGATCTCAACAGCTGCTGGAAAGAATATCTCTGGGACCACTGGGGAAATGTGGGCATGAACAGTGGATAGGTAATGGTATTGCATCGCTGTTACATCTTTTGAATGTGAAAATGTACCCTGGCGATGCACATTTTCACGATGCAGCTTCCGGAACGTCCATGTTCTTAGAAGATATAGGCTATATGGACGTCAAGGGCTTGGTGTCTGCAATTTACTTTCCTTTGTCTATTTGCTTTTGAGACAGTCTCGTCTTGTTGCCCAGGCTAGAGTGCAGTGGCTCCATCTCAGCTCACTACACCTCCCAGGTTCAAGCAATTCTGCCTCAGGCTCCTGAGTAGCTGGAATTACAGGCACGCACCGCCATGCCTGACTAATTTTTATGTTTTTAGTAGAGACGGGGCTTCACCATGCTTGTCTGCAACTCCTGACTTCAGGTCATCTGCCCGTCTTGGCCTCCAGAAGGGCTGGGATTATAGGTGTGATACACCATGCCCGGCCTTGCAATTTACTTTCAAATAGCTCTGGGGAAAAAGCCTATCTGTCAAGAGACAGCGCGAAAGCACATGGGTTAAGGATGACTAACTGAGATGAAGTATTGCTGGGCATTATACTATTCTTGCAAAATCTTGCAATGGTTCAAAAAACAGGAAACTATTTGAAGAAGTAAAATCACTTCTTTTTTTTTTTTTTTTTTTTTTTTTTTAGGGTTTTTTTTTTTTTTTTTTTTTTTTTTTTTGAGACGGAGTTTCACTCATGTTACTCAGGCTGGAGTGCAATGGTGCGATCTCGGCTCACCGCAACCTCCGCCTCCTGGGTTCAGGCAATTCTCCTGCCTCAGCCTCCTGAGTAGCTGGGATTACAGGCACGCGCCACCATGCCCAGCTAATTTTTTGTATTTTTAGTAGAGACGGGGTTTCACCATGTTGACCAGGATGGTCTCGATCTCTTGACCTCGTGATCCACCCGCCTCGGCCTCCCAAAGTGCTGGGATTACAGGCTTGAGCCGCCGCGCCCGGCCTGTAAAATCACTTCTAAGTTACATTTAAAAAAAAATGAGTGGACCTCGGCCTTCCCCTGAGCTGGACCCTGGCCACTCCTGTGGGATGGGGGGTGGCTCTCTGATGAGCTAGGGTAGCCCCTGGGGTTTCCAGATTGTGGGAAAGTCCAGGGGGTCCCTGGGGCGGGGGAGAGGAAGCAGCTATTTGTCAAGCTGCAGGGAGCATTTCAATACTTTAACCACGGGTGCAGCTGTAGGAGTGCATGCCAGCTGAGTACCAGGGCTGTCTTCAGGGTCAAGGCTGTGTGTCACTGCAAGCAGGCGGGCCAGGTGCAAGGAACAGGTGAGGGGGGGAGAATGGCAAACCCGAAAGCCTTTCTCTTGAGCCAAGCAGGCAGCCTGCTGTGCTCTAGCCGGTGGGGGCCGGGGGATGGCTGGGCTGGAGTGGCTGATCGTCCTCCCCCGCTCCCCGGAGAAGCCTGAACTCTAGACTGGAATGTGAACTACTCCATCTTTAAATGTTAACATTTACACACGCTGTGCGGGCCGAACAACCCATCTATCTGCAAGCTGGCTTCAGTTCTCAGGGGGTCCTCTTGGGACCTTGAATCTCAAAGGCAAAGGCTGCCTGCCTGGAGAATGCTCACTCCCCTCCCCACGTCCGGGATCTGCCCCAGCATTCTCCCCCTAAGGCTGGTATCTGTCTCTGGGGCCCCCTAACAAGAGAAGGTTAGGAAGGCAGGATCCATGCTGCCACCTTCACATGGCTCTCAGCTCTGGCAGAAAGCTAGGTCCTGAGAGACTGTTCTCTGGGCTTGACACCCTATTGCAAAGGGAGGGACCTCCTAGCCAGCTTGGGTCAAGGGGAATCTGAAAACGGGATTGGAGGTGTTGGCGAAACTCTGGGGAGACCCGTGGGGTCAGGGCTGGCACCGTGAGGGGACCCTGCTCCCTCCCTGACATTCTCTAAATTCATTTATCGGCGCAACAGCTCTGCCTGCCGGTCTGTCCGCCCCAAATCCCACTCCTTAGTTTTTCTTTCCTGTGGATGACCTGGACACTCCTCTGGGCTGGGGAACTAGACCCAGTGGTCTGTAGGACCCAGCGCCAAAACGGGCCCAGGAGGACCAGCTCGGGCGCCGGGAAAGAGCTGGGCTTCAGGGCTGGATGGAGGCAGCCAGCTTACTCAGTGTCTCTTGCATGCGTGCACGCTGGAAAAACTCTGCAATCCCCTCCTCGAGGTGGGGGGGAGGCGGTGTGAATCACTGGGCGTGTAGCTGCTGTGACCAGCCACATAGTGCTTTGTAAAATGCCTGCTCCGGAGCCGGGCCCCACCCTAAGCTCTGCCTTTTTGCTGGGAGTTTCTGCAGACTGCCCCACCCGACCCACCAATCCAATCTGCCTCCTGCGGCCACCACTCCACAGCAGTCACTACAGGAATGAGGGAGAGGGCCCAAGGGCGTGGGGGCGAGATCCTGGAGGCTGGGCAGGAGTCTCCACTATTCGTCTGACCTAGGGGCTGATCCCAGTCAAGTTACTACCTGGGTGTAAGCCTCAGTTTCTCAAATGCAAAAGTGGATGGATAGGAATTCAAGAGACCCTTCCAACTTGAGAGCGTTTTGCCCGATTTCCTTCTGAAGGAAGGAAATCCCAGACTTTCCAAGGGACTCAGAGAAGTAAGGGACTAGGTAGACGGAGGGCAGAAGGAGGAGGGTCAGCCTGGAGGGGGTGGCACAGTCTCAGGGTGGGTGACTCATGACTAATGGACCCTGGGTAACACTCTCAGAGTGGCCCAGGACCGGCAAGACTCCACGGAGCACATGACATCAGAGCCACTGTGGGAAGTAGAAACGTTCCTTTTTAAAGTTTCCTTTCTTGTTAAAGAATAAATCAAGGCTGGGCGCGGTGGCTCAAGCCTGTAATCCCAGCACTTTGGGAGGCCGAGGCGGGTGGATCACGAGGTCAAGAGATCGAGACCATCCTGGTCAACA
>NW_016107879.1:896881-910813 GCF_001604975.1 Cebus imitator | reverse complement strand
GCTTACAGGCACGAGTACATCCTATGTCTTTGTACTTTAACCAAGATATCTATGCTGGATGTGCTCACAGGCATGTCCCAGCTGTCCATTGCTTTGACCTGTTTAGAAAAGTTTTAAGTTATTAGCCAATCAGGATTTAGTTTAGATTGGGAGCTCTGGCTCCAGCCAATGGAGATTAGACACAGCAGTAAGGACCACCCCAAATGCATAAGGAATAAATTTGTAGTCGGGTGCGGTGGCTCACGCCTGTAATCCTAGCACTTTGGGAGGCTGAGGTGGGTGGATCACCTGAGGTCAGGAGTTCAAAACCAGCCTGGCCATCATGGTGAAACCCCATCTTAAAAAAAAAAGAAAAAAGGAATAAATTTGTGTGTTTCCCTTTGATCTTTGCATTCTTGTGGCAAGATGGCTAGTGACAGTACCCTTCCTGCAGTTCAGGAAGTAAAAATTGCGTTGCTGAAAGATCCTTTCGGCAACTGGGAAAGTCTCAGTGCTAATTTTTCTTTGTGGCATCGAGCATCTATTTCCAACAGCGAACTTGGAGCCTGCGTCCCAGGGCTTCCTGGCCCACCTGGCTGTGGTGAGTAGCTGACTGTCCCACCTCCGCAGGGAAGAGATGAAATGAGACCTCGCAAGGATGCCACAAGGCCACCCCAGGGTCAGCACAGTGAGGAACCTTGAGGGGGTCCAGTCCTGGTACTTGCCTCACTGATGAGGACAGGAGGATATGAGGGGCCAGGGAACTCGTGCCCAGCCACATAGCCCAGAGTGGCCCACTGCCCACTGTGGGTCCAGAGCTGGGGTGGGGGTTGCAGGAAGGGGGAGATGAGGGAGGAGACACTGGGCTGCGTGTGCCCCTCCCACCCACACCCGTCTGGGCAGACCCGGGGCCCTCTGCCTGTGGCACTTGCCTTATTCCTGGTGCTGGGATGGGCCTCCCAGGAGCAGTTTCCAGCCATCTCCAGGCCTGGTGTGTCTGGGTCCCTGCTGGCAGCTCCCCAGTCTGCACACCCACCTAGCAGAAACCCAGAGAGAGGGTGGATGAGGGCAGCGGGGACTCCTCCCTGGAGAGCAGCTTTCTACCCCTCCGCCTCCTGGACCCCTGTGCCTAGGTCCCCAAGGCCTGTGGCTCTCAGCTGTCACCTTAGAGGAAAGGCATCACCCCATTCCCTCAGAGGCAGGGGTGTTGTGGGACTGTCCTGGTGAGATTCTGGAGGTTACTCTTGGGGCACCGCCCCCTCCTGACTGTGGACTCCTCAGCTCCACTGCAGCTCACTGGAAAAGAAGCCCTCTCCTTCCCCTCTGCTTGTGAGAGTTCTGGAGCCAGGCTGCTGTTGCAGGCATGCATTCACTTACCCACACACAGTTTTTGGGCACTTCTTTTGTGCTCTTCCTGGTGTGGGACAGGGGTTTCCCAGCAATTGGTCCCAGAAGAAGGAGCAGGGGAAGAGGGATCATTTCTGGCAGGGGGGACTCCTGGAGGGGGAGGGCTCTGGCTGAGCCTGTGTTTGTAACATGCTGAGGCATCTGGTCTTTCCTCTACATGTGCCTGGGAGGCAGGCTAGCTGGGTCATCACTGTCACCACCACTCACCCTGACGGCTGGCCTACACCCATCACCCGGTCTGGTCCTCATGACCAGCTATGAGCCAGGTATCCTCCTGCCCCTCTGATGGGCGCTCCTGGGCTTAGAGGGCGAGGTCGCCGGCCCAAAGACACACCCATAACCACACCAGGCCCTGCAGCTCTGCAGATTTGTGTCCGGAGCAGCTGCCCAGGAATGGAAGCGGCTGTAGAGGCCCCGGCTGCTGGTGTAGGGAGGGGAAGCTGCACCCACCCTAAGATGGGAGGCGAATGGGAGGCGAATGGGAGGCCTGGGAGGGGGCGACCCTGCTGGAGGCCAGTCCATCATGGCCGGGCAGACCTCATGGGTCTGCCTGCCTTGGATCCCCTAGAATTGACCCCTGTCCCCCAACCTGAGCTCTGCCCCTTCAGGAAAGCACCTATTACTTCCTGCTGTGGTGGAGGGGAAACTGAGGCTGTGATTGATAAGGGCCTTGCTGGATACAGCCCAGGTCACAGGCTGCCAGGCTCTTCCTCTCCCGAAGGGGAGAGCTTGGCAGCCCGCTCAACTCAACTCCCCGGAAATTCTTTCCTCTGCGCCGCGCGGGCCTCTGCCAGCCACGTGCTCCCGCCTGCCGCCCACTCCTCCCGCCCGGGGGCGGGCCGTGCCCCTGGCCTCCGCGCCCACCATTGGCTGGAAGGGGTGGCCGTCTGTGCATGTGGCCCGCCCCCGCCTTAACTCTTGGCCTACCGGAGCTGGCGGCGCAAGTGCAGCCCCAGGGGTCGCTCCCAGGACCCCTCCCACTCAGTGGCCCGGCTCCCCTCCGCCCACGCCGCCCTGCCCCTTCTCTGGGCGTTTGCGGGCACCTGTGCCAGGCCTATGGGTGACTCAGCCTGGGGCCTGCGGGGTGCCCCAGGGTGGGAGCACCCTGTGTGCCAGAGCGAGCCAGGGCGTTCGTGGTGTGTGTGCTGTGGGTTTGCAGACAGCCGGCGCTGCGACTGTGCGTCTTTAGTCTCCCTCCTTGGATTCCAGTTGGGCCACTGTCCCGTTGCCACCGACAGGCCGCACCTTCTCCACGCTCTGGGTCCTGTCCGAGCTTTCCTGCCCTGCAGCCCCAGACCTACCACTGCCCTCATCTTTCCTGGTCCCTGGGAAGAGCCCTCAACCCTATCCATTGCCCCTACTCTTTTTGGTGACACTTCTAGACACTCACCACCCCTAGGTCTGGGACCTCGGCCTTGTTTCCAGGGATGTCCTGACTCACAGGAGCCTCACCCATTCACCTTGACCAGCCTAGACCCCAGCCACACCAACTAGTGTCCCAAGGGCAGTGGGCTGCCCCCCACGCTGCAGGTGGGCATGCAGTGGGGGCCCCCAGCTCCCCTCTCTGCCATCTGCTTTCTCCATATGTGGGTGCCCCTGTGTGCCCATCCTTGTCCTACCAGGGACGACCTGAAAAGCGATTTTACTCATGCACAGAAAGATCTAGAAGCCACTGGATCCCAGATGGACCATATTAAAGGACATGTGTGTGACACATGTATGGGGACGTATGTGTGAGTGCGTGTGTGAGGGTGTGAGTATGAGTGTGAGTGCATGTGCACATGTGAGTGTGCATGTGTGTGTGGCTGCGTGTGAGTGCCTGAGTGTGTGTGTGCCTGTGTGTGTGTGTGAGTGCATGCGTCCATGTGTGAGAGTGCACACGTGCGTGTGTGTGCATGCGTGTGTGCGTGTGTGGGTGTGTGCACGTGAGTGTGTGTGAGTGCATGAGTGCATGTGTGCATGTGCCCCTCTGGGTGGGATCTGGGCTGTGACAGAACTAGTTTCCACTGAAGCTGACCCCAAAAACCTGCCAGCGCAGCTCACACCTGAGCCTCCCCTCAGAGCATGCCCAAGGGTGGCCTGGCCACCTGTCAGTCTCCTGCAGCCTTGCCCTAAGGAAGCTTCTCCTCTCCCTTCACCCCCACCCCACCTTGACCCAGCTCTGATGCAGCTGGGGCCGTCCAGGCCCCTCTCCTCCTCCCCTGGCCGCTGCTTGGGCTGGGCCATCAGGCATTGCCATCACAGGGGCCTGCCTCGCTCCCCCAGACACGGAGACTCTGTTTCCTCACTCCAGGCCTGGAGTCTCTGCTTAACAGCTTGCATTGAAGAGGCTTGTCTAGGGAAACTGAGACCTTGCAGAATGATCCAGGAACCATTTCTATCCAAGGCCAACAGCTTCATCAGACCACCGGCCTGGGAGAAGGCGGGACTACAGCTGCCCAACCTCCTGTGGCTGCCCACACGGACCCCTGTGTGCACCCCAGGGCTAAGAGCAGGGGGAGCCGTCTCCCGGCTTGTGGGACACTGCCTGCTGGGTGTTCCCTTCCAGCCCCTCCAGAATGCATGCTTGAGTGGCCAGTGAGGCAGGGGAAGGGACCGAGGGGAGCCTTCACCCCCGGGAGCCCAGAGCAGGAGCTGGACAGTGGCGCTGGGGTGAGGCCAGCTGGGGGGGGTCAGGTCCTGCCACAGGAGGGAGACTTTTAAAGTTCCCCCACGGTCCCAGAACCCTGGAGCCTCAGGAGTGGCAGGGGAGCTTCTCTGGTGGGTGACAGCCTTTCTGGGGTCTCAGGGCTCCCTGCCTGGGGCCTTAGGATTTCTGGGAGCTGCTTGCCTGGACAGCATCCACCTCTCTGCCCTGACGGTGCCCGCGTCATTTTCCTTCTCTGCCTGGCCCTCACCCTGCAGCCTAGGTTGTTGAAACACCCTCCCCTGGACCCTGAGCCCCCGGAACTACCTGCAGCTGTCCTGATCCGAGGAGGCCTCCCTTTGTGGAGGGTTCTTCCTGTGACTCCCGCCTCCGGCCGGCCGACCCAGCAGGGGCAGCAGGCCAGCGCTGAGCACGGCCCAGAGCCTCGGAAAATTCGAGCTCAGAGAAGAGCCCTCGCCTGCTGGAAGAGACGGCTTGGGAAGCAGAACCCGCCCCAAACCCAATTCCTGGCCCGGCAGGAGGGGGAGGGGGAGGGGAGTAGGAGGAGGGGCTGAGCAGGGATGAGGCTTCAGGAAGGAATGCCCCGCTCAGGAGCCCCCCCCCCGACCAGCCCCACAGGGAACTCATCTCTCTGCCTGGTGACGTCATGTTGGCCCGAGCACTGCAGCCCGAGTCCAGCTGTTCATCTCCCTCGAATTCTGCTGCTCTGCAAGGCTGCCCAGGAGAGGGAGCACTGGCTGTCCACTTGCCTGGGGTCTTTGGTCTGCCCCCAGTGGGCATTTTGGGGCAGGCTGGCCCAAAAGGGACTGGTACCCACCCCGTTGTTTTAATTTACTCAGGGGCTGATACAGAGCAGGGGGGCATCAGGGCGAGGGCTCAATGGAGAGGCAGCTCTGAATTGGCAGAGAGATGGGCAGCACTGCCCAGGCGGCACCCCTCCCCCTTCCCACCCCCGGACTCAGCCTGGGCCCCCTGCGGGCTTATGGAACTAGGAATTCCCTTTTCCCCAGCCCTAATAGCAATCAGATGGCGCAAGTGGAAAATCACGGGCTTTGCGAGCGGACTGGAAACCGGCGGGCTGCGGTGCCGGGTGCCCGTGCTGCTCAGAGGGAGGATGAGGCGGGGGCCCCCCTTACCCTTGAGCCCCTGGTGGGGGGTCCTGGGACACGTTCCTGCCTGGGGCCCCCCAGGCATGGTAGGGGGTGCAGAGTGGGGAGTGCAGGCGCCAGCAGGGTGGCCAGGAGGAGGGGGTGGTGAGAGGGCTTCCCTCCTGCCTGGGGCCAACTTTCTCAGGGTCCAGGAAGCCCAAGGGAATTCTGAGCTCTTCCTGTGGGAGCGTAGTGCCCCGACTGGGAGGGGTGTGCCTCTGTGGGCATTTTGGAGGGAAACGAGCCTCGGAGCCGCCCCTGCACCTGCCCTGGGAGCTGCCCACCTCCCGCTTGTCCTGGCCATGTGCAAGCCTCAGCGTGGAAGAGGGAGCCTTGCACTGCTCCCCTCGTGGTCCAGCTGGCCTCCTGGGGTCCATTTTTCCGGGATGGGGTGGAGAGGAGACTCGGGGATCCTGGAGGCTCAAGGTCCACGCCCAATGCTGAGAGAGAGTATGGCAGGCAGCAGGGCAGGGTGGTGACCTGTCCCCTCCTCTCCGGGGCAGCCAGCTGGGGCCCAGCTGGAACGCTTGTTTACACAGGGAGGCCGGGGGAGGCCGAATCCCGAATCCCGGCAAGTTCCAAGTGTAATTGCGTTTGGACACTTAAAAGGAATTGTGTGAAGTGGGCAGAGGCTCTGAAGTCCACCGCCTTATTTGGTATGGAAATTTGTTTCTCTCAAGATAAGTGAGAGGCGCTTGTGAATGGGAAGGTTGTCCCGGCCTCGTGTGTGGAGTCCCCTTGCCGGGGGCCTGGCGTGTGGAGTCCCCTTGCCGGGGTGGTGTGTCTGGCTGCTTGGGCGTAGGACTGCGGACGGAGCGCTTATCAGCGCAGGTGTTTGTTTCCTTTGGCTCCAGGGGCTGGAAGGCCAAGATCAAGGGACCTGCAGATTCAGCGTCTGGTGAGGACCCAGTTTCTCACTGTGTCCCCATGTGGTGACCCCTTTCAGGCAGGCGAGGGAGCCCGATGGGACCTCTTTTATAGGGCCCGATGGGACCTCTTTTATAGGGGCATTAATGCCATCCTGAGGCTCCACCCTCATGACCTGCTCACCTCCCAAACGCCCCACCTCACACTGATGATTAGATGTCAACAGACGAATCTGGGGCAGCGGGGCAGGGGGTGGGGGGTGGGGCTACCAGCATGAGTCTCTAGCAGCCACCCTGGGGGTCTCCCCACTCCCTGGGGAAGTGGTGGGCTGTGGGAGGTATGCCCAGAGGCCCATTGCTGGGAGCTCTTGTGCTGCCTCCAAGCCTGGGGGACCTTGGTCAGTTTCCTTCCCACTGGGGGCCCTGCTTTCCTCAGCTGTCAGATGGGAAAAGATAATGACCCATAGGGCTACAGCTGGGAGGGGTCGGATGCCAGGTGGAAGAGCTCTTCGCGCACCTCACAACGCTGCGCCCCGCTCCCTGTGTGCTGTGGGTGTCCTTCCCTCCTCCCTCCCAGCAAGGCTCAGGTGTGTCTGATGGGATGCGGAGAATGGGGTATGGTCCCTGCTCTTCCAGCCTTCACTTTCTGAACAGCCACCACTTGCCATCCGGTGTCCTCCCCTGCCCCTGCCAGTAGGGAAAAATTTTTTTTTTTTTTTTTTTTTGAGACAGAGTCTCACTCTGTCGCCCAGGCTGGAGAGCAGTGGTGCAATCTCGGCTCACTGCAATTTCTGCTTCCCAGGGTGAGTCGATTCTCCTGCCTCAGCCTCCAGAGTAGCTGGAACTACAGGCACGTGCCACCAGGCCTGGCTAATTTTTTGTATTTTAGTAGAGATGGGGTTTCACTGTGTTGCCCAGGCTGGTCTCGAACTCCTGAGCTCAGGCAATCTGCCCACCCTGGCCTCCCAAACTGCTAGGATTACAGGCGTGAGCCACTGCGGCCGGCCTAAGAACTTTGTTTTCAGTTGTCCTCTGCCAAGGGCCTCATGGTCCTATGCCTCTCCCCACGTCCCCTCCTAAGGGTGCAGGCCTGGATCCTCCTCTGCTAAGGGGTCCTTGGGGGAAGGAGGCTGGTTCTGGACAGAGTGTCTCTCTGCCAGGTGCTTCTGTGGCCTAGGGTTGCCCTGCTGCTCCCTGGATGAGAGGGTGGGTGTGGACCAGCCCTCCTGGCCCCTCTGCTACCAGCACCATCCTCAGTAAAGACTACAGGTATTTCCTCAGCATCTGCTGGGCGCCAGGCACTGTGCTCTGTGCTGGTGAGCAGGACACGTGAGGTCCCTGCCCTCCGGGAGCTGATGTCCAACAGAGAGACAGACCAGGTCAAAGGAAACACACGTCAAAGCGCACCTGCGGTGAAGAAGGTGCGCAGGGCCATTCTGGCCTCAGCGATCTGGTCAGCCTCCTTGAAGAGGGGACAGGGTTGTGACAGGGAAGTTGGGCACACATCAGTGCTGCCTGCCTTCCTGTGGTGATAGGCTGGCTCTGTAGGGCCGTGTGTTTCAGGCCCTTCTCTCTTCTGCATGGGTCAGCCCTTGAAAAGCTAAGATTCTCCAGGAGACAAGACAAATATGCCCATGGTCTGGTTCTCCCAAGTTAACCCCTGAGGCTGTTGGTTTCAACTCTTGAGATAGAAAGTTTGAACCAGGCTGGTCACGGTGGCTCACACCTGTAATCCTAGCACTTTGAGAGGCTGAGGTGGGTGGATTGACTGAGCTCTGGAGTTCGAGACCAGCCTGGCAACATGGTGAAACCCCATTTCTACTAAAAATACAAAAAATTAGCTGGGTGTGGTGGAACACACCTGTAGTTCCAGCTACTTGGGAGGCTGAGGCATATGTAAGTTCAAGCTATATAAGTTCAATAGCTTGAACCTGGGAGGCGGAGGTTGCAGTGAGCTGAGATCATGCCACTGCAGCACTCCAGCCTGTGTGAGAGAGTGAGTCTTAAAAAAAAAAAAAAAAAGGTTGAACCAAGGCCTGGCTGGCTCTCCTCATAGTGAAAGGGACCTCTCTCCTTCAACTCTGTTCTCCTCATCCACTAGGCTGGGCCTTTCTGTGCTGGAAGGTGCATCTTAGGAATCTCAGCAGAAGCCTACATTCTCCTCTGTCCTGCATGTGGTAGACCATTCATTTATCCATCTGTCCATCTATCCACCCACTCATCTACCCACCCAATTACCCATGTACCCACTCACCCAACCATCCATTTACCCATCCATCCACCCATCTACCCACCAAACCATCCATCCATCCATGTATCCATCCATCCATTTATCTATCCATCTATCCATCCATTCGTGCATCCATCAGTTCATCCATCCATCCATCCATCTGCCCATCAATCCATCTGTCCATCCATTCATCCATCTACCCACCCATCCACCCACCAAACCATCCATCCATCCATGTATCCATCCATCCATTTATCTATCCATCTATCCATCCATCCACCCATCAATCCATCCATTTATTCATCTGTCCATCCACCCATCAATGCATCTATTCATCCATTCATCCATCAATACATCCGTTCATCCATCTATTCACCCATCTGCCCATCCATTCATTGTTACCTTAATTCAACACTTTTACTGAACACCAACAATGTTGGTGCTAGGAAAAGAATGTGGAAGAACCAAACACAGGGCATGGGGAGCAGGTGATAAATAGAAACAACTGAACACAAGAACTCCAACCTGTGATTCGAAAATCAAACTGAGAAAACCAAACAGGCATAGTGGCAGAAACTTAGGTGGTAAGCAGAGACACATGGGAGGTGGGCTGAATAATGGCCCCTGAAGATGTTGATATCCTAATCCTCAGATCCTGAGAACATGTGACTTTACACTTGGCCAAAGGGTCTTTGAAGATGGGATGGAGTGAAGGATCTGGAGATGGAAGCATCATCAGGGATTATCCAGGTGGGCCCCATTTAATCACAAGGGTCCTTGGAAGAAGGATGCAGGAGCTCAGAATGAGTAGTGGGACATGCGTTGATGTGAGGAAGGGGCCAGCAGCCAAGGAATGCAGGCTGCCTCTAGAAACTGGAGAGGACGAGGAAACAAGCTGTCCTCTAGAGCCTCCAGCAGGAACCAGCCTGCCAACACCTTGACTTTAGACCTCTGGTGTCTAGAACTGTTACTGGAATACGCTTGTGCTGTTTAAGGCCCTAAGTTTGTGTCATGTGTTGCAGCAGCCACAGGAAAGTAGTCCACGGGGGTGGCCAGGCCTGATTAGCTGGGGTGGGGGTGGGGGCGCCTCTACGGAGATGATGCTTGCCCTGAGACCTGAAGGAGAAGGAGAAGGAGGTGGCTGCTCACGGAACCCACAGGAAAGCATTCAGTGATCCAGAACAGCAGGTGCAAAGGCCCCGTGCTGGAAAGATGGGTGCATTAGAAATACAAAGCAGGTGGCTGGAGGGCAGGAGGGGAGGGTGCATGCGGAGGCCGGGAAGAGAGTGGGGCCTCGAGGCACCCTGCAGGCCCCTGCAAGTCCAGGCACAGAGACGCCGCCTTGAGCCCTGAGGTCTGGACATTCCCATTTCCCATCTTTCCAGTGTAGGACTCTCTGCCTTTTCCAATTCCCCACTTTTCTGATGCCAGATACTGTCTGACTGTATCCATCTTTCCCTGTCCCCTGGGCCACCTCCCACTGAGACCCCTCGCTGGTGCTCCCCCGGTGCATTTTCCTCACTGTCCCCAGTGGAGTCCTTCCCACACACCCAGCTCCTTGGTGTGGTGCCCACCTGTGGGTGGGTGGTGCACCTCACTGGCATCCCTCCTCTGCCCTGGCCACCTCAACTTCCAGGGCAGCCTGGATGCCAGGTTTGGTCCACCTCATCCACACCTGCTTGCTTCTGTCTCACCTAAAGCGGATCCGAGATATGCCATCAGTAGACCTTCAATTTCAGCACAGGACTGAATAACCAAGCTTCAAAAAGTTCACAGTGGCCTTGTCATTCCTAGAAATAATGAATAATTCCTTAAAACTCATTCAGCATCCATTTGGTGTTCACATCTCTCTCTCTCTCTCTCTCTCTCTCTCTTTTTTTGAGATGGAGTTTCGTTTTTGTTGCCCAGGCTAGAGTGCAAAGTGCAATGGCACAATCTCAGCTCACAGCAATCTCCGCCTCCTGGGTTCAAATGATTCTCCTGCTTCAGCCTCCTGAGTAGCTAGGATTACAGGCATGTGCCATCACGCCCAGCTAATTTTGTATTTTTAGTAAAGATGGGGTTTCTCCATGTTGGTCAGGGTGGTCTTGAACTCCCGACCTCAGGTGATCTACCCGCTTTGGCCTCCTGAAGTACTGGGATTACAGGCGTGAGCCACCGCGCCCCGACTCACATCTCTCTTTTTTTTTTTTTTTTAACTGCTGTGTGTGTCACAAGCCAAAGGAGACACACAGCAGCCACCGGAAAGTAATCCACCATGTCCATGAGTGAATGTGCTGCTTTTGGGGGTTGGGGAGAGATGGCGTCTCGCTCTGTTGCCCAGGCTGAAGTGCAGTGGCAAGATCTTGGCTCACCGTAACCTCTGTCTCCTGGGTTTAAGCGATTCTTCTGCCTCAGCCTCCCAAGTAGCTGTGACCACAGGCAGTGCCACCATGCCTGGTTAATATTTGTGTGTGTGTGTGTTTTTTTAAAGATGGGGTTTCACCATATTGGTCAGGCTGGTCTCGAACTCCTGACCTCACGTGATCCGCCCCCCTCAGCCTCCCAAAGTGCTGGGATTACGGGCATGAGCCACCATGCCTGGCTAATATTTGTATTTTTAGTACAGATGGGGTTTTACCATGTTGGCCAGGCTGGTCTCAAACTCCTGACCTCATGTGATCTGCCCGCCTCCGTCTCCCAAAGTGCTGGGATTACAGGTGTGAGCCACCATGCCTGGCCTGATGTGCTTCTTTTGTGACAGGTTCCCCACAGCATCTCCCTGTCTCTTTTCCTCAGTCTCTCTCCCTTCCGCCCTCCTCCTCCCCCTGCCCTGACTTGGGTCAAGAAACAGACACATCACACTATCAGGGAAATAGGGGGTCACCTGCACATGGGCAGGGCTGAGGCATGGGAGTCTGGAAGGCTGTAGCCAGAGAGTCAGAAGAACGCTCACTGGGACTTTGGGCGGCCCCTGCGTGGGTACTGGAGCTGGAGGGGCATGGGAAGCTGTCCCCATGTGGCTGCCACAAGCCTGAAGGAGGAGCTCGTGGAGAGGTCTGTGAAGCTGTTGCATCTGGCTGCCGTGGCCTCCTGAGAGTCACGGTTCCCACCTCACTCACCTTTCACACCTCGCCACGAGTCCTTCTCATTGAGAAACTCTGACCCAGTGTCTGTCATGGAAGGAGGCCGGGAAGCACTATTTCCAGCCTTCGGAGAAGGCAGTGGGACTGAGAGGCAGTGCGGGCAGCACACTGCCATTGTCAGTTTGGCATGGGGATGCTCTTTATTTATTTTGAGTAGGAGTCTTGCTCTGTCACCCAGGCTGGAGTGCTGTGGCATCATCTCAGCTCACTGCAACCTCCGCCTCCAAGGTTCAAGCAGTTTTCCTGCCTCAGCCTCCCGAGTAGCTGGGATTACAGGTGTGTGCCACCACACCCGGCTAATGTTTGCATTTTTAGTAGAGACGGAGTTTCACTATATTGGCCAGGCTGGTCTTGAACTCCTGACCTCATGATCCACCCGCCTTGGCCTCCCAAAGTGCTGGGATTACAGGCGTGAGCCACCGTACCTGGCCGCATATGCTGTTTTAACTAGACTTAACCTTTCTGTGGGGAGGTGCAAGGAGTTTATTTGGGGGGGGTGATCCCAAGAAGCATTACAGGGAAGGCAAAGAAGTTTGAGAATTCCCTCCCACCTTGCTTTGAGGGGTCTAGTCTTCAGCTCACCGCTGCCCTTGCCTTTGTGGATTATTGTGGCAACAGACACCTGCAAACCCTGGGTAGGTCGTCAGCGAGGGTGGCTTCGGCAGCCAGCAACAATCTGAGAGCAGCCTCCAGGATGGCTGTCGGACCCTCAGGGGCCTAATGGGAAACTCACTCCTGCTTCGGGGCAGCAGGAGAGTGGGAGCCATGAGTGGAAGTTGCACTGAACGCTGAGGTCACGTGCGGGCTTTCCCTCCGGGCCTGCCTCTGGTACGCGTGTGCAAACAAAACAACTATGTCTTCGTAACCAATCAAACTTTGTCACGGGTTCCCCTGGAACTGGTGCAAAACTAGGACAAAACTCTTTGCTTTCTCAAGTCTGAGAGATCTGGGGTTTTCTGTTTGGGGGAGACCATGTTTCCTCAACTTTTTATCGGAAGCAGCTATTTCCAGACACAACTCCCGACTGTCCAGCCTCGACTGTACTTCCTGGATCTGGAATTTCCCCAAGATTCCATTGGATGGCTAAAGAGACGACACAGATTGGGGAGTGGGTGTGGGTGTGTTGGTGTGTATTTCAAGTCATTTTTGCCATTTATTTATTTATTTTGAGACTGAGTCTCGCTCTGTCTCCAGGCTGGAGTTCAGTGGCGCGATCTCAGCTCACTGCAACCTCCACCTCCCAGGTTCAAGTGATTCTTCTGCCTCAGCCTCCTGAGTAGCTGGGATTACAGGCATGCACCATCACACCCGGCTAATGTTTTTTGTATTTTTAGTAGATACAGGGTTCCACCATGTTGGCCAGGATGGTCTCGACCTCCTGACCTCGTGATTCGCCCGCCTCAGCCTCGCAAAGTGTTGGGATTACAGACGTGCGCCACCGTGCCCAGCTCATTTTTGCTTTTTTAAAAATATTGAACTCCAGGATCATTTTTTTTAAATTGTGATAAAATATGCATGATATAAAATTTATGTTTAGCCATTTATATATATATTTTTTCTTTATTTTTTGAGACATAGTCTAGCTCTGTTGCCCAGGCCGGACTGCAGTGTTTCGATCTTGGCTCATTGCAACCTCTACCTCCTGGGTTCAAGTGATTCTCCTGCCTCAGCCTCCTAGGGAGCTGGGATTATAGGTGCCCACCACCACATCTGCTAATTTTTGTATTTCTAGTAGAGACGGGGTTTCACTATGTTGGCCAGGCTGGTCTTAAACTGCTGACATCAGGTGATCAGCCCACCTTGGCCTCCCAAAGTGCTGGGATTACAGGTGTGAGCCACCATGCCTGTCCACATCTGGGCCCCAGTCCCCCTGGGTAGCTGGGACTACAGGCACACACCACCACACCTGGCTACTAATTTGCTCTATTTTTGTTGGTAAAGATGAGGCTTCGCCATGTTGCCCAGGGTGGTCTCAAACTCCTGTGCTCTGTCTCGGCCTCCCAAGTGTGGGGATCCTGCGTGTGAGCCACTGTGCTTGGCTCTACTCTTTGGACACCTTTCTCTACTGCAGTGGCTCTCAGCCAGGGGAGATTCTGCCCCTAATGGGGACAGTTAGCAATGTCCAGAGGCATCTTTGGTTGTTACAGCTGGGAGGGCTGCATTTCTAGCACTGAGTGCACAAGGGATGCTGCTAAGCTCCCCACAACGTCCCCCCACAGCAGAGAGCCATCCGGCCCCAAATATCAATAGTGCTGAAACAGTAGGCCGGGCGTGGTGGCCCACACCTGTAACCCCAGCACTATGGGAGGCCAAGGCGGGCAGATCATGAGGTCAGGAGTTCGAGACCAGCCTGACCAACATGGTGAAATCCCACCTCTACTAAAAATACCAAAATTAGCAGGGTGTGGTGACGGGCACCTGTAGTCCCAGCTACTTGGGAGGCTGAGGCAGGAGAATCACTTGAACCTGGGAGGCAGAGGTTGTTGTGAGCCGAGATCGTGCCACTGCACTGCAGCCTGGGCAACAAAAT
>NW_016107879.1:893456-896626 GCF_001604975.1 Cebus imitator | reverse complement strand
TGTCTCTACTAAAAATATAAAAAAATTAGCTGGCCATGGAGGTGGGCGCCTGTAATCCTAGCTACTCTGGAGGCTGAGGCGGGAGAATCATTTGAACCTGGGGGGCAGAGGTTGCAGTGAGCTGAGATCATGCCATTGCACTCCAGCCTGGGTGACAAGAGTGAGACTCCATCTCACATAAGTAAGTAAATAAATAATAACGTGGGTCACCACGGCTCCAGGTTTCAGTCGAGGAAATGGGCCAACTCTGAGAGCCACTCACAGCTGCCTAGTGAACATGTGGAGCTCAGAATCTCTGTCGAGTGCACCCATCTCAAAATAATTAAGCCTGACCCAGCGTTACTTTCTTCCCCCCGGTCTGATACCCTTAGGGTTTGTTCTCATGCAGATTTCCTAGGTTTCTGCCAATATGAACTGGAAATAACTACAATTCTTTTGTTGTGTATACTGCATCTTCCTGGGTCAGATTTTGTGCCCATGTTCCTGAAGCTTGTGGGGATTTCGGTTTACTGACAGATCTGAAAGCCAGAGGTAGTAGGGGCTCTCGAGGAAAAGGCTACCCTAGGATTAGAATCTTCCCAAATGGAAGACGTTCTATCATTCAGGAATCCAGTCTTTCCCAGTCAGTGCCCAGACTTTCACAGAAGAGAACCCTGTGGCCCTGAGTTCAAGAACAGTAGTTGAACTTGTGTCTATTTTGCCACCCAGGGGATCAGAGTTTGGGTTTTTTTTTTTTTTTTTTTTTGATCTCCCAGCTCTGTGGCTACAAGAGATATGGACTTCCTTTCAAGTGACAGTGGAGGTTTTCTGGTACTTTAGGTTTTGAACTGGTTATTTAAAGCCCTGAGCCATATACATACATACATATATATATGTGTGTGTGTGTGTGTGTGTGTGTGTAATATATATATATATATATATATTTTAGACAGAGTCTCATTCTGTCGCCCAGGCTGGAGTGCAGTGGCATGATTTTGGCTCACTGCAGCCTCCGCCTCCCAAGTTCAAGCGATTCTCCTGCCTCAGCCTCCTGAGTAGCTGGGATTACAAGTATGCACCACCACACCCAGCTAATTTTTGTATTTTCAGTAGAGACGGGGTTTCTCCATGTTGGTCAGGCTGGTCTCAAATCCTGACCTTGTGCTCTGCCTTGGCCTCCCAAAATGCTGGGATTACAGGTGTGAACCACTGCGCCCGGCCAGCTCATATATTTTTCCCCAGCAAATTCTACAGTGCAAAAGGAAGAGGCCACCGACTCCGCAGCATGCAAACTCTTTATTTCACCATCACGTTCTGTTGCAACAGCTATCGTGGCCCGTTTGCCTTCTGCAGGCACTTGACTCCCTGTGGGCGCTGATGAGGACTGCAGCAGGCTTCCCACACCTTCCCCAGCCCCACCCTCCCCGATTTCTATAGTAATTCCCTTTTTTTTCTGTGATGCATGGAGTGGCTCTGCTTTTCTCTCCAAACTCGGATATTTTTTAGTTAAAATGGATAAATTTTTTAGTTAAAAAAATTTCTTTTTGAGACAGCGTTTTGCTCTGTCACCCAGGCTGGACTGCAGTGCAGTGACACGATCATGGCTCTCTGCAGCCTCAGCCTCCAGCTCAAGCGATCCTCCCATCTCAGCCTCCCAAGTAGCTGGGACCACAGCCACGCACCACACCCAGCTAATTTGCTGTATTTTTTGGAGAGATGGGGTTTTGCAGTGTTGGCCAGGTTGGTCACGAACTCCTGGGCTCAAGTGATCTGCCTGCTTCAGCCTTTCAAAATGCTAAGATTACAGGCATGAGCTGCTGTACCTAGCCAAAAAAAAATTATCATTTTTTTTAGAGATAAGGCCTTTCTCTGTTGCCCAGGCTGACTGCGGTGATGTGGTTGTAGCTCATTGCAGCCTCCAACTCCAGGGCTCAGGTGATCCTCCCACCTTAGCCTCCAGAGTAGCTGGAACTATAGGCAGGCCTATGCCACCATGCCACCACGCCTATTTATGTATATATATATATATATATATATTTTTTTTTTTTTTCTGGTAGAGACACGGTCTCACTATGTTGCCCAGGTTGATCTTGAGCTCCTGGCCTTAAGCATCCTCCTGCCTCTGCCTTCCAAAGTGCTGGGATTACAGGCATGAGCCACTGTGCCCAGCCTTGATATAGTTTAAAAAGAAATAACAGAAGTGAGGTCTTGGAGAACCAAACCTTAAAGATAAGAATGTGAACATTGTAGCCTGGCCTGATTATATAAAGGCAGGTATTGCCTCATTGCCACTAGCAAGCGGAGTGCTGTGTGGGGGAGGAGCTGGGGTGGAGCTGGGGGTAAAGGCACGAGAAGCTGCAGCCAGAGAACCAGGAAGTGGTCCCTGCTCATGCTGACCCGTCGCCGTGGGGCAGGTGGGAACACAGAAGTCACGGAGTGGTACATAAGCGACCACCTTTGGCCATCCTGGGCACAGAGTTGGAGCCTGGGGAGAGGGGAGGCTTCAGGGCCCTGGGATTACTCCCACGTGGGGCAGATTGGAGGCTGAGGGGGATCCGGGAAGCTACTGCATGGACTGTGTGGCTCCAGAGAATAATGGCGTCTACTTTGCTTCTACCCCAGGTCTTTTTTTTTTTTTTTTAGACAGACTCTCACTCTGTTGCCCAGGCTGGAATGCAATGGTGTGATCTTGGCTCACTGCAACCTCCGCCTTCCAGGTTCAGGCAATTCTCCTGCCTCAGCCTGCAGAGTAGCTTGGATTACAGGCACCTGCCAACACACCCAGCTAATTTTTTCAGTTTTTAATAGAGACAGGGTTTTACTGTTGGCCAGGCTGGTCTTGAACTCTAGACCTCAGGTGATCCACTCGGCTTGGCCTCTCAAAGTGCTGGGATTACAGGTGTGAGCCACCTTGTCCAGCCTCCTATACGTCTTTTGAAAACCGCTCTCATTGTTAAACTCTGACCAGGAACCTTATAGAGAAGAGGGTTCAAGAGCTTGAAGCCTGAGAAGGGTGTGCTGGTGGGGCCACGTTTCTCTTTCTTGGTTTAGTGTAGATTTTGTTGTTGAGAACCTTTGTGTTTTTATTCTTTGTGTTTTTATTCATATGATTATGAAGGTGTTGGGGGAAGGTAGCCACAAGAATAATCCCTCTTTTTTTTTTTTCTTGGTTTTGTTGATTGGTTTTCTTT
>NW_016107879.1:891243-893351 GCF_001604975.1 Cebus imitator | reverse complement strand
GCAACCTCCGCCTCCCGGGTTCAAGCAATTCTCCTGCCTCAGCCTCCCGAGTAGCTGGGACGACAGGCGTGCGCCACCATGCCCAGCTAATTTTTTGTACTTTTAGTAGAGTACGGGGTTTCACCATGTTGACCGGGATGGTCTCGATCTCTTGACCTCGTGATCCACCCGCCTCGGCCTCCCAAAGTGCTGGGATTACAGGCTTGAGCCACCGCGCCCGGCTGGAATTTGTATTTCTAGGTCCTTGAGGAATTGCCACACTGTCTTCCACAATGGCTGAACTAATTTACACTCCCACCAATAGTGTAAAAGTGTTCCTATTTCTCCATATCCTCTCCAGCATATGTATTTATTTATTAAAAAAATTTTTTTTCTTTTTCTTTTTTTTTGAGATGGAGTCTCGCTCTGTCACCCAGGCTGGAGTGCAGTGGTGCGATCTCAGCTCACTGCAATCTCCACCTACCAGGTTCAAGCGATTCTTCTGCCTCAGCCTCTCGAGTAGCTGGGACTACAGGCACGCGCCACCACACCCAGCTAATTTTTCGTATTTGTAGTATAGACAGGGTTTCACCGTGTTGGCCAGGATGGTCTCGATCTCCTGACCTCGTGATCTGCCTGCCTCAGCCTCCCAAAATGCTGGGATTACAGATGTGAGCCACTGTGCCTGGCCTCCTTCCTTCCTTCTTTCTTCCTTCCTTTCTTCTTTCTTCCTCATTCCCTCCCTCGCCTCCTCCCTCCCTCTTTTCTTTCTTTTTCTCTTTCCTTCTCTCCTTTTCTCCCTTCCTTTCTCCCTCCCTCCTTCCCTCCCTCCCTCCCTCACCTCCTCCCTCCCTCACTTCCTCCCTCCCTCTCTCCCTCCCTTCTTTCCTTCTTTTTCTTTACTTCTAGATGAGGTTGGACTTGAACTCCTGGGCTCAAGCGATCCTCCCTCCTCAGCCCCCAAGTAGCTGGGACCGCAGGCTGAGCCCCCACGGCCCACTTTTCCTGGTCTGTTTCTCTGAAGCCGTTATTTGTGGCACTCACTTGCTCTTCTGTTCCTTTCAGTTTCAGTCTTCATTTCTTAGTCTTTGTTATTTTATTTTATTTTATTTTGAGATGGAGTTTCACTCTTGTTGCCCAGGCTGGAGTGCGCTGGTGCGATCTCGGCTCACTGCAACCTCTGCCTCCCGGATTCCAGGAATTCTCTTGCCTCAGCCTCCCGAGTAGCTGGGACGGGCAGCATCACTGTCCCATCTTCACCGGATTGCTTTCAAACCCGCTTGCCAAAAAGTAGCAGAAACATTGATTATAAAAGCCAAAGAGTGGATGGCAGCCCCACATCCTGTTCTCCAGTGGAAATGAGAAGCTCCCAAGAGCAGAGCGTGGTAGGCCTTGGGGGCTGGGCCTTTCTGGACTTGAGACTGCAGAGATTCTGTGGATAGAAGAACTCTAAGCAGGGCTGCCCTGTCCTGTTGCTGGGTTGCGCACTCCTCAAGTGCCCCTGGCTGAGAGGGTGAGTGGGGCTAAATTCCAGCCCATGCTGTTTGCTGAGTCCTGGGTCTGGTCCTGGGATGCACCCCTCCCACCTGGATAATGCACGCAGGACCCATCAGCTTTCCTGGTCATAGGGGAGGGTGTGGCTGCATGGTTTCGAGGTCTTTTTCTGCAGGGGGCGGTCCCTGCAGGGGGGGGGTCCCTGTAGGGAGGGCTGCAACGCCCGAGCTCTCTCCCTGAGATGGGGAGAGCCACCCCCAAGTTCCATGCACGTCCTCCCGGGTCTGAGCTGTGCCAGAATCACTTCTGGCAGCAATGCGGAGCTCCCTCACCTCTGCCCTGGCCCGTGCTAGCTTCAGCCTCATCTGGGAAAGTGGTTTCAGAGAACAGGAGCAAGGGGACCCTCAGCCACACGAGGAGCTGGGTGAGTCACACTAGCTTGGCCCAGCCCAAAGGGGCTCCAGGTAGAGGACGCTAAAGCCACACCCCTCCTGGAGGGTTTCCCCAACTTTCCAGCCCCCGCCCCACCGCAGACTGCTCGGGTCCCTGGCTGGTACAGGCCCTTTTCCGCCCTTCCATTTGTGATCACACTGTGTTCTCTTTTTTTCTTTTCTTCCTATTTTTTTTTTTTTTTT
>NW_016107879.1:889128-891120 GCF_001604975.1 Cebus imitator | reverse complement strand
AGAGTCTTGCTCTGTCATCCAGGCTGGAGTGCAGTGGCGCCATCTCGGCTTCCAGGCTCAGGCGATTCTCCCGCCTCAGCCTCCTGAGTGGCTGGGACTACAGGCACCTGGTGTCATGCCCGGCCAATTTTGTTTGCATTTTTGTAGCCACAGGGTTTCACCATGTTGGCCAGGCTGGTCTGGAACTCCTGACCTCAGGTGATCCACCGGCCTCAGCCTCCCAAAGTGCTGGGATTACAGGTGTGAACCACTGCCCCGGCTCACACTGTTTTCTTTACCACTGTCCCTTGGAAAACTTTCATGCATCCTTCAGGACCCAGCTCAGATGTCACTTCCTCCAGGAAGCCTCCCCATGAAGCCTTGCCTCTTACCCCAAGCTCAGCTTGTCCCTTCAGTAACTGCTGCTACTCCTGACTCCACTCAACACGCATGGGTTCAATCGTGCATCCAACAAACGTTTGCTGAGCAGCTGCTATGTGTGTAGTCTCCATATGTTACCCTGGGGTAAATGAGACAGATCCGGCTCCTGGCCTCTGGGCGCGTGCAGTGAGATTGTCACTGTCGTGAGCTTGTCTGCCTCTCCCCAGGGATGGGCACCATGGCCCATATGCTGCTGACCCCAATGACCTGCAAGTACCTGGCACACAGGAGATGCTTAATGGGGTTTGGTGCCGGTGAATGTCCTCAGCGTGGGGGACTCAGCCAGCGCAGCAGGGGGACAGATGCTCTCTTTGGCATCTATCCCTGCGCTTCCTGGTTCCAGCTGCTGGGCTGGGGGACACTGCCCACCCTTTGAGCTGCTCAAATACCTGAGTAGTTGCTGGAAATGGACGGGGGCATCTCAGCTCCACGGGGCCAAGGCGCGGTGACAGAGTAGGCCTTGCCCGTGAACTGCCAGGGCCCCCTCGCCGGCATGAATCCCCCTGGCAGGCTGTGGAAGTACCAGCCCCCCTGGGTGTGAACCCCAAGCCCTGCCCGACCTTAAGTCTATCCCGGGCCTCCCCATCCACCTCCGGGCTCTGGGTCCCCTGTGTAAAAAGCCTGCAAGGCCGGCTCAGTCTGGTCCCGGGGATGCTGTGGGGTTGGCCGTGGCCCCACCCCACCGGGCCTCACTCACCCTCAGCTCCCCTCAAAGCCCCGAGGTGGGACTCCTGCGGATCCCCTTTCCATGCCTGGGCACCACCAGACTTTTCTCTCCCAGCCTGGGACTCATGGTCTGAGGGGAGGGTTGCCTTTAAGACACCGTGGGGTGCGGCCACCCCAGAGCAAGCTGACCCCACCACAGCCCCTCTTCAGGCCCAGGGGTCAATGGCTGTGTGCACCAGGTAACCTCAGCGCAGTCTCAGCCATCGGGTCCCGGAGGCACCTGGTCCCCTGAAGGGTGGTCCTCCTTCCCCTCGAATCCCCCCAGGCCACCCCCAGGGACCTCTTGAAAGCACAAATCCCATGTGTTTCTCTCCCTGCTCAAAACCCTCTGGTGGCCTTCTCCTTGCTCTCCAGTGAGGTCAAAACCCCTCAGCACGGACACCAGACCCACGGGGTCCAAGGCTGCCCCTCACTGCCTCTGGGCCGTCTCCCCTCCGGCTCACTGCTCCCGGCGCTGCCCTGCACACCGAGGCCCCCCTGCCTCCCCGAGCCGTACCCACCGCGGAGGACCGGGAGCCCCCGCCAGCCCTCCGACTCCAGCCGAAGCAGCACCCAGAGGCCCTCCCTGTTTGTCTCATTCAAGGACGGTCCTGCTGTGTGTGTGCTTTTGAAAACTGCCCCGTAATTCACTTACAGTAAAATGGGCCCTTTTAAAAGGACACAATTGAGTGGGTTTTAGTTTATTCACAAGGTTGAACAACCATGACCACTTTCTAATTTCAGAACGTTCTCATTGCCCCCGAAAGGAACCCTGTCCCAGTTCGCAGTCTGTCCCTGTTCCTCCCTCTGCCCAGGCCCTGGCAGCTGTAAAGCTGCTTTCTCTCGGCCGGGCGCGGTGGCTCACGC
>NW_016107879.1:881832-888383 GCF_001604975.1 Cebus imitator | reverse complement strand
AAAAAAAAAAAAAAAAAAAAAAAAAAAAAGCTGCTTCTCTCTCGGGACCTGCCTCTTCTGGACATTCCGTATACATAGAATTGTATAATATGTGGCCTTTCGAGCTGGGCTTCCCTCACTCAGCGTCACGTTTTCAAGATCCATCCCCACCGAAGCAGGCGTCAATGCCTCACTGCTTTCTGCTGGCGAATAACACGCCGTGGGGAGTAGGTCACTTGGTTCCTTTCGTGAGTCCCTTTGTTGCACAGGTCCAGTTTGTACTTTGTATTATTTTATTTTATTTCTGAAATAGAGTTTTGCTCTGTCTCCCAGGCTGGAGTGCAGTGGCATGATCTCGGGTCACTGCAGCCTTTGCCTCCTGGATTCGAGTGATTCTCCTGCCTCAGCCTCCCTCGCAGCTGGGATTACAGGTGTGCAGCACCTCGCCCGGCTAATTTTCGTATTTTTACTAGAGACGGGTTTTCACCATGTTGGCCAGGCTGATCTCGGACGCCTGCCTGCCTTAGCCTCCCAAAGTGCTGGGACTACAGGCATGAGCCACCGTGCCCGGTCCGTACTTTTTATTTATCTGTGTGCTTGTTTTTCTTTTTGTTTTAATAATAATAATAATAATAATAATAAAAACAATGTGTTTTTGCTAAGCTCAGTGGCTCAAGCCTCTAATCCTAAAACTTTGGGAGGCCAAGGTGGGAGAATCACAGCCTAGGAGTTCAAGACAAGTCTGGGCAACATAGCAAGACCCTGTCTCTACAACCAAAAAACTAATTAGCTGGACGTGGTGTCACATGCCTGTGGCCCAGCTACTCAGGAGGCTGAGGTGGGAGGATGGCTTAATCTGGGGAGATAGAGACTACAGTGAGCTGTGATTGTGCCACTGCACCCCAGCCTGGGCGACAGAGCTAAACCCTGTATCAAAGAAAATAAATAAATAAACAACAAAAAAAAAGACGCATGAAAGTCTCAACTGCCTCTGTCTCTAAAAAACTTTTTTTAGCCGGACGCGGTGGCTCACACCCGTAATCCCAGCACTTTGGGAGGCCGAGGCGGGTGGATCACGAGGTCAGGAGTTTGAGACCAGCCTGGCCAACATGGTGGATCCCCGTCTCCACTAAAGATACAGAAAATTAGCTGGGCGTGGTGGTACGTGCCTGTAATCCCAGCTACTTGGGAGGCTAAGGCAGGAGAATTGCTTGAACCTGGGAGGTGGAGGTTGCAGTGAGCTGAGATCGCGCCACTGCACTCCAGCCTGAGTGACAGGGCGAGGTTCCATCTCAAAAAACAAAAACAAAAACTTTTTTTAGAGACAGTCTCACTCCGTCGCGCTGCTGGAGCTCGCTGCAGCCTCAAACCTTGGGTGCTCCGTGTGTGGGTGTGTGGGGAGGGTCTGAGGTCGGCACTGCCTCCTGGCAGGAGTGCTTGGTGCCATCCACAGCATGTTTGTGCTCCCTGACAGGTGGTGCCCTGCTGCCAGTCCCTGGGTCTCTCCACAAAGGGAGAATTGTGCCCCAGGAACAGCCCCCAGCCATGGTCAGAGCCCGTGGGGGTGGGAACACCGTGCTTTCCCCCACCCTCAGCTACCCCTCAGGCTTGTTCTATGCGGCCTCCCAGAGGTCTCCATGGGGCCTGGCCCCGCTGCCACTGCTGAAAATCCGCCTTATTTGGCTTCTCCCCTCCCCTGTGCCCCTTCCCGCCTTCCCTCCCACCCTTCCCAGGCTCTCCACCCAAACGCACTATTTGTGCTGAAATCCTTGTCTCAGCGGGGGCACCCAGGGCCCCAGCCTAAGACCTGGCAAGGCCCCAGCTTCCACCCCACTGGCTGTCCTCCCAGCTAGGCCTGACCGGCCCCCGCCTCTCCTGGGGCTTCACTCCAGGGGCTCTTCCCAGCCTTCTCCCCTCTCTGCACCCCCAGCCCCACAGGCCTCTGGGCTCCAACTTCAGCCCTCACTTTCCCGACACCACCCTGGTGACTCTCGTCCCCCATAGCCCCTTTCTTGGCTGCCACCACAAGCTGCTTGGTTCCCAACACAGCAAATGGCCTGGGTCTCCCCAGATTCCTGTTGCTTGTGTCATATGCAAGAGAACTCAAAATAGCACGCGCAGCCTGTCCTGGCCTGGGAAGGATCTGGTTTTCCCAGAGGTTGGTCTCCAGGGCGGGACAAGGGAGTTTGCTCACCAATGCCCCATTTTTGGGCCCTGTGCCCGCTCACACGCTCCTCTTCCCCTCCTGGGCTGGGCTCGGCATTCACTGTGCCCCTTACTCACAGTGTGACCTCGGACAAAGCACACAGACTCTCTGAGTCTTCATCTCCCAGCGTGCAGTGGAGAGATAATTGCTGGGCTGCTCTGGGCGGTAGTTTCAAGGCTGAAGTGTGACAAGGGATGAGAGAATAGCTCATGAGGTTGTTTTTTTTTGAGACAGTGTTTCTCTTTGTCACCCAGGCTGGAGTACCGTGGTGAGATCATAGCTCACTGTAGCCTCCACCTCCCTGGTCCCAGTGATCCTCACACCTCAGCCTCCCAGGTGGCTGGGATTATAGGTATGTGTCATCACACCCAGCTAATTAGAACATTTTTTTTTGTAGAGATGGGGGTCTCCCTATGTTGCCCAGGCTGGGTTTGAACTCCTGGGCTCAAGTGATACTCTTGCCTTGGCCTCCCAAGGGATTGGAGAATACCTGGTGATTTTAAAACACCAATTTTTTTTTTCCTCCCAGAGAATGGGGCTGAAGGGAAGGGGGTGGGAGAGCAGAAACCTGGCCTGGGGCCCTCACCGTCATTACCCCCATTCTACAGATACAGAAACCGAGGTTCGTCGAGGCCCTGGGGTTGCCAGAGCTCATGGGGCTGGTGGTGGGTGGGGCAGGGCCCAGGCTTTGCTCACATGACCCTGAGGCTGATGGCTTTTGCTTTCTTCCATGTGATCTTAGCCATCATCAGAGACTGTTACGTGAGCACATTTAGTGTGATTCAATAGTGCCTAGGACAGTTCATGATTTGGAGTAGGTGCTCAGTAGACACGTGGGTGAATGACTGAATGTGGGAAGTAGAAAAGTTCCTTTTCAAAGTTTCCTTTCTTGTTGAAGAGTCAGTGTGCTAATGACTTTGTGAAGCCCGATTCTATGTAGCTGTTAAATATTTACCATGTTTACAGGCACGTAGTACACTCTATGTCCTTGTACTTTAACCAAGACATCTGCTGGATGTGCTCACAGGCATGTCCCAGCTCTCCATTGCTTTGACATGTTTAGAAAAGTTTTAGGCGGGGCGCGGTGGCTCACGCCTGTAATCCCAGCACTTTGGGAGGCCGAGGCGGGTGGATCATGAGGTCAAGAGATCAAGACCTTCCTGGTTCAACATGGTGAAACCCTGTCTCTACTAAAAATACAAAAATTAGCTGGGCATGGTGGCACGTGCCTGTAGTCCCAGCTACTCAGGAGGCTGAGGCAGGAGAATTGCTTGAACCCAGGAGGCAGAGGTTGTGGTGAGCCGGGATCGCGCCATTGCACTCCAGCCTGGGTAACGAGAGCGAAACTCTCAAAAAAAAAAAAAAAAAAAAGTTTTAAGTTGTGGCCAATCAGGTTTTAGTTTAGATTGTGAGGTCTGGCTCCAGCCAATGGAGATCAGACACAGCAGTAAGGATGACCCCAAATGCATGAGAGAGAAATCTGTGTGTTTTTCTTTGTTCATTGCACTTTCCTGGCACTGATGCCTTGGGAGGGTACCCTTCCTGTGTTGTAGTGGAGCTAGCGTAGAAAGTCACACCAAGACAAAAGTATGCCAAATTGCAGGGTCTTTATTGCTGGCGGCAATAAAGACTCGAGTCTCTCCAACCCGTGGCCCCGAAAGTGTTGTATTGGACCGAGCGTAGAAAGTTAGCACCAAGACAAAAGTATGCCAGATTGCAGGGTCATTTATTATGCCGGTGACCACAGAGGACTCACGTCTCTCCAACCTGTGGCGTCAAAATGAGGGTGCCAAGACTTTTTATACCCGAAAAACCACCTTGGGAGTGGGGGTGAGGAGCGGGGATGGGGATGAAAAGGTTTCAGACATTCCAAGGGCCAGGGGATTCTGTAATTCACCTCCTGGGCAGAGACAAGGGTGGGGGATTCTGGACATTCCAAGGGCCAGGGGACTTTTGTCATTCTGTTTGTTACTTCAGTGGTTTACAGAAGTCAAGATAAGCATTTGTTTACACACAGATCTTAGTTATCCTGGGCTGCTTATTTTAGTTATTACTAAATAACTAAAGCAAAGGCTAGCAATTCTGGCACAATATCACAAAAGGAGGGTGTCAAGATCTTTTATACCCGTAAAACCACCTCGGGAGTAAGGGTGAGGGGCAGGGGTGGGGGTGAGGGGCTTCAGACGTTCTGAGGGCTAGTGGATTCTGTAAATCACCTCCTGGGCAGAGATGAGGGTGAGGGGCTCCGGACATTCCGAGGGCCAGGGGACTTTTGACATTCTGATTGTTACTTAAGTGGTTCACAAAAGTCAAGATAAGCATTTGTTTACACATTGTCTGGGTAGGGTGGAAATCACAGACTTTAATTACTTATTGCAAGTCGCAGGGGCCAAGATGGTGTGGGTTTGGACTGATTGCCTGTCACATTAGGGGTTACAGAGAGCAGTTTCTACAGAAAGCCAAGGTATGGTTGAGGTATGCAGTTTTATGGGGCTTTTACCATGTCACACCTGCAGTCCAGGGAGTAAAAACTGCATTGCTGAAAGATCCTTTGTCTCAGTGCTATTTTTTCTTTGTGGCACTGAGCATCTATTTCCAGCAGGGAATGAATTAAGAATAAAAACCGGCCGGGCGCGGTGGCTCACGCCTGTAATCCCAGCACTTTGGGAGGCCGAGGCGGGTGGATCACGAGGTCAAGAGATCGAGACCATCCTGGTCAACATGGTGAAACTCCGTCTCTACTAAAAATACAAAAAATCAGCTGGGCATGGTGGCACGTGCCTGTAATCCCAGCTACTCAGGAGGCTGAGGCAGGAGAATTNGTGCCTGTAATCCCAGCTACTCAGGAGGCTGAGGCAGGAGAATTGCCTGAACCCAGGAGGCTGAGGTTGCGGTGAGCCGAGATCGCGCCATTGCACTCTAGCCTGGGTAACAAGAGCGAAACTCCGTCTCAAAAAAAAAAAAAAAAAGAATAAAAATCGTGGAACTCCCCTTAGAAAGACCTACACGGGCACCTGCGTCCTGCGCATGCGATTAAACAGCGGAAACTCAGCTGCACATGCGCAGTCGGCCCGACGCCGGAGCGGGGTAAGTAAATATGGCCGTGAAGCATCTGGAGCAGGCCCAGGGTGCCTGACCTCCGCCGGCCCATCCCCAGGCTGCTGGGATTCTCGGGTCCCTCTTGGGAGGTTCCTGTAGGGGAGCGGCCCTCCTGCCTCCCCCAGGCGTCCTCCATCTTGGGAGGCATTGATTTCAGGGAGTGCAGTGCTGGTGCCTCCCCTCGTTGCTGGACCCCGCGCGAGCCTGGCGGCCTCCCCGGAAGACACCTTTTTTTCATCCTGTAAGGTAAAGGGGGAGAGATGGTGGACACTTTGCCCAACGTAACACAACTGGGGCAGTTTTTGGAAGCCCAGGGAGGTATTTCTGACATTCAAACCAAGTTAGGTGCAACCTCCGGGTGCCTTGGGGAAAAAAAGCTCCCAGTCGACGGCACCAGCCTTCGGCCCTGGCAGGACATAAGGGACCTTCAGGCTGAGCCAACGTCACTGTCCCCACCAAGAGGACGTCTTTCTCCACTGCCGGTTCCAAAAGAGGCGTGGCGGGCAACAAAAGCCGCATTGGAGAGTGCAGTTGTGCTGTGAGGGTCGTTCTTGGTTCATTTATGGGGCGTGGGGAGGGGAGCGGAGTGGGGGAAGAGGAGCACTGAGCCCTCCTGTGACTCTCCGGGTTGTTTTCTAGCCTAGGGGGAGGACAGGGAATGGGATTTCCGTGCCAGGGACCCCCTTTGTCATTGACCTCACACGACACTTGCTCACACAGCTGGGCCAGTCTCCTTCGCAAGAGGAAGCTGCTGTGTTGAGCCTTGGAAAGCAGTCCTGTTACCAGAAAAGGGGCCTTGTCCCAGACCCCAAGATCGGAGGCGTGATCTCTCATGGGAAAGAATTCAGGGCGAGTCTCAGAGTTGGAACAGTTTATTAGAAACCACTCTAGGCCGGGCGCAGTGGCTTGGGCCTATAATTCCTGCACTTTGGGAGGCCGAGGTGACTGGATCACCTGAGGTCAGGAGTTCGAGACCAGCCTGACTAAGATGGTGAAACCCTGTCTCTACTAAAAATACAAAAATTACCCAGGCGTGGTGGCGGGTGCCTGTAATCTCAGCTACTGGGGAAGCAGAGACAGGAGAATTTCTTGAACCCTGGGGGCGGAAGTTAACAACGAGCCGAGATTGCGCCACTGCATGCCAGCCTGAGCGACAGAGGGAGACTCCACCTCAAAAAAAAAAAAAAAAGGCCGGGCGCGGTGGCTCAAGCCTGTAATCCCAGCACTTTGGGAGGCCGAGGCGGGTGGATCACGAGGTCAAGAGATC
>NW_016107879.1:872765-881226 GCF_001604975.1 Cebus imitator | reverse complement strand
ATTTATATAAAGCTATTTATTTATTTTGGACGAAGGGTTTCTCTGTCACCCAGGCTGGAGTGCAGTGGTGTGATATCGGCTCACTACAACCTCTGCCTCCTGGGCTCAAGTGGCCCTCCCTGCTCAGTCTCCTGAGTAGCTGGAACTACAGGCATGCACCACCATGCCTGGCTAATTTTTAAATTTTCTGCAGAGACATGGTTTCACTATGTTGCTCAGGCTGGGCTCAAACTCCTGGGCTCAAGCAATCCACCTGTCTTGGCCTCCCAAAGTGCTGGGATTACAGGTGTGAGCCCACCATGCCTGACAAGAATTCACTCTACCCTGGTGACAGAGCAAGACTCCCTTTCAAAAAAAAAAAAAAAAAAAAAATCTGGTGACCAAGAGAGTCCAACCCCCTGGAATGTAACCCAGTAGGTTTGGCCTTAGCCGGCCTTTATTCAAGATGGAGTCACTCTGGTTAGGACGCCTCTGACAATTCCAGTGAGCTGCTATGGGTTGACCAGTGTATTAGTCCATGCTCACGTTGCTAATAAAGACATATCTGAGACTGGGTAATTTATAAAGGAAAGAGGTTTAATTGACTCACAGTTCTGCATGGCTGGGGAGACCTCAGGAAACTTAGACTCATGGTGGAAGGGGAAACAAACATGTCCTTCACATGGCGGCAGCAGAAGTGCTGAGTAAAAGGGGGAAAAGCCCCTTATAAAACCATCAGATCTCGTGAAAACTCACTCACTGTCACAAGAACAGCAACATGGGGGCAACTGCCCCCACCCACGATTCAGTTACCTCCCACTGGCTCCTCCCATTATATGGGGATGATGGGAACTGTAATTCAAGCTGAGATTTGGGTGGGGACACAGCCAAACTACAACAACCGGCCTGGGTCGGCCTCACCTTCCCGACATCGTCTGACCCTGGGTGGGTCCTGGCCTCATGTGACACAGTGTACGGCATACCAGGCTGCTTTCAGACACTGTACCACCAGCCCACTGGGCGACACAACATCACAGAGTCCCCCTAGCCTCGGCGTCCTCATCTGCCAACTAAGAAGAGTGACGGTGTCCTTGGCTCCAGGCTGGCTGTGAGGACCGGATGGGAAGAAGGGTGTGAAGGATGACCTTAGGAGCCGTCAGAGCAGGCGTGTACCCACAGTCTCACTTAACTACTGTGAACTTCCATGCTGCATATTGTGGTCGGCACCCTTCTAAGATGTACCCCAAGTGTAGAAGACAGTGAGTTCCAAGTTTCTCTTCAAAGAATCTTCAAAGTGTGCCAGTGTGTTCAGTTTTCGTGTTATTTGTTCTCCATTTTAAAGTTTACCTTCCTCATTCTCTTAGTCTCCTTGGCCTTAGTTTCAGTAAACAATCTTCCTGCCAGCTCTGATCAGTAGTTCACATCAGTTCCCCTGCACCTGTTCCTCTCACCAAAACTGCCCGTCCACCTGGCACATCCCTCTCCTTATCCACATATTTAGAGTTCTGACTCATCCTAGTTACCTGCTCTGGCCTGAGTTACCTTTAGTTGCTTGTTCTGTAACCATCTTTCCTATCAAAACTGCCAGAGCGACAGGGTGTCACTCTGGCTTGTACCTTTGCTCTGTTTAAAATAGCCAATTAAATTAGCTTAGACTGTGTGGTCCAACACTAGTCAATAGGGAAACACAGCAGAAGGGGCTACCTGCGTCAGGAGTAAGAACCCCATCCCTTCCCTTGTCCAGGTGTGTGCTCGCCATTGCTCCATCTGTGAGATGCACCCTTTTTTTTTTTTTTTTTGAGACAGAGTCTTGCTCTGTCACCAGGTGCCAGGCTGGAGTGCAGTGGCATGATCTTGGCTCACTGCAACCTTTGCCTCCCATATTCAGGCAATTCTCTTGCCTCAGCCTCCCAAGTAGCTGGGATTACAGGCACTTGCCACCACGCCCAGCTAATTTTTGTATTTTTAGTAGAGACGGGGTTTCACCATGTTGGCCAGGATGATCTCGATCTCTTGGCCTCGTGGTCCACCTGCCTCGGCCTCCCAAAGTGCTGGGATTACAGGTATGAGCTGCCATGCCCAGCCAAGAGATGCACCCGTCTATAGAAGTAGATTGCCTTGCTGAGAAAATTTATATTCGAGTGCTATTTCTTTTGTGGCACTGAAAGTTTATTTCTAACACAAGGACTCCCACCTCTTGGTGGTCATGGCTTTGGTGTTCCCTCCCCTTGAGGGTGGGCTGGACCTGGTGACTTGCTTCTACCTGACAGAATAGAGATGTCACTTCTGAGATTAGGTTGAAGGACAAGGACTTCCATCTTGTTAGTCTTCTCTTGGCCTCTTGTTCGTTTGCTCTGGTGAAGCCAGCCACCGTCTTGTGAGTTTCCCTGTGGAGAGGCCCATGTGGCAGGGAGCTGAGGGAGGCCTTTGGGCAACAGCCTCTGAGAACCTGAGGCCCTCAGTTCAGTAGCTGGTGAAGAGCTCAATCCAGGCAACAGCCACTGAACAGGCTTGAAAGAGGACCCTTCCCTAGGGCAACTTTGTGCTACTGTAATATAATAAAGAGTGTATATCTGGTTTTCATTTAGGGTTCCTGTCACAGAGCTTCTAAAACCATTGGAATTTCCGAAGTGAAAGGGGTGACAGAAGTGTCTTTTGTTCCTCCTAATAAGCCCCTTTCAATCCTACTTGAGTTTATTCTTTTTTTTTTTTTTTTTTTTTTTTTTGGGGGTTTTTTTTTTTTTTTTTTTTTTTTTTTTTGAGACGGAGTTTCACTCATGTTACCCAGGCTGGAGTGCAATGGCGCGATCTCGGCTCACCGCAACCTCAGCCTCCTGGGTTCAGGCAATTCTCCTGCCTCAGCCTCCTGAGTAGCTGGGATTACAGGCACGCACCACCATGCCCAGCTAATTTTTTGTATTTTTGGTAGAGACGGGGTTTCACCATGTTGACCAGGATGGTCTCGATCTCTTGACCTCGTGATCCACCCGCCTCGGCCTCCCAAAGTGCTGGGATTACAGGCTTGAGCCACCGCGCCCGGCTCTACTTGAGTTTATTCTAACGAGGTGACTTATGGAGGCTGGGGGCTGGTAGCCAGAGGAACTAACCACGTGACTGAGGGTTGCAACTTTCAGCCTCACCCCCAACCTCCAGGGAGGAGGGAGGGGCTAGAGGTTGAGTTCAATCACCAGCGACCAATGATTCAGTCAATCATGCCTATATAATGGAACCTCCATAAAAACATCAGATCTCCTGAGAACAACAGAATACAGAGTGCTGGTTTGGTGAGCATATGGAGGCTGTGGCAGGGTGGTGGGCTCACAGAGGGCGTGAAACCCCTTTCCCATACCTTGATCTAGGCATCTCTTTGATTTGGCTTTTCCTGAGCTGTATCCATTATAATAAACTGGTAATGGTATGTAGGCTGCTTTCCTGAGTTCTATGAGCCATTCTAGCCAATTATTTAACCTGAGGAGGAGACTGTGGGAATCTTCCATTTATAGCTGGTCTGTCGGTAATGCAGGAGGCCCTGGACTTTCAGTTGGTGCCTGAAGTGGGGGTAGCCTTGCGGGATCCCTGATCATGTGGGATCTGCGTTAACTCCAGGTAGATAGTGTCAGAATTAAATGGAATTGTAGGACACTCACTTGGTGTCCAGAGACTTGGCTGGTGTGTGGGGGAAAAAAAAAATCCCACACACTTGGTGTCAGAGGTGTGAGTGAAAACAGGTGAGAGACCTTGAGATGACTGAGCCCTGGCTGGTACCTTGATCACAGCCTCTTGGGAGACCCACAGTCTGAGGTACTCAGCTAGGCTGCATTCAGATTCCTGCCCAAGAAAAACTAGGAGACAGTCAGCGTTGTTTTAACCACTAGGTTGGGCTGGGTGAGGTGGCTCACGCCTGTAATCTCAGCACTTTTGGAGGCCAAAGCGGGTGGATCATGAAGTCAGGAGTTCGAGACCAGCCTGGCCAATATGGTGAAATCTACTAAAAATACAAAACTTAGCTGGGCATGGTGGTGCACACCTGTAGTCTCAGCTGTGCTATCCGGGAGGCTGAGGCAGGAGAATCGCTTGAACTGGGGAAGGCAGAGGTTGCAGTGAACCGAGATGGCACCACTGCACTCCAGCCTGGGTGACAGAGAGAGATTCTGTCTCAAAAAAACAAAACAAAACAAAAAACCCACTAGGGCCAGGCGCGGTGGCTCATGCCTGTAAACCCAACACTTTGGGAGGCTGAGGTGGGCCAGTCACCTGAGGTCAGGAGTTCGAGACCAGCCTAACCAACATGGAGAAACCCCCTGTCTACTAAAAACACAAAATTAACCAGGCATGATGGCACGTGCCTGTAGTCCCAGCTACTCAGGAGGCTGAGGCAGGAGAATCGCTTGAACCCGGAAGGCTGAGGTGGTGGTGAGCTGAGATCGCCCCATTGCACTCCAGCCTGGGCAACAAGAGTGAAACTCCATCTCAAAAAAACAAAACAAACAAACAAACCACTAGGTTTTGGGGTTGTTATATGGCAATACGTAACTAATACACATATTTATTTTAACATCTCTTAGAAAAATACAACTGACACATCAAATTGAGTTTGTAGTGTTTATTACTTGCAAAGAAACTAAGTAGAGAAAATGAATCAGTGTAAATCAATTTGAAGAGAACTGTCAGATACGGAGGTACAGATGGGTGTGGGATGGCAAACAGCAAGGGGTGGAGGGACAAGGTGAAGCTTGGTAAGCACTGAACTGATTGAGCTGACCGTCATTCCGAGTCGTGGTGGGCATGCTCAGTGTTAGGAGTGACTAAGGCTTCATCTGTCTGGTGCAGCAAAGGCTTCCCCTCCCCATGGTAACTTGTGCCCTGCGGAGGGGGCTGCACGTGAAAATCATCTGGGTTCCTGTTGCCTGCCTCCTGTAGCTCCTCCCCGCCCTACCCCCAGCCTCAGTGCGGGCAGCACGCTCATCGGGGAAGGAATTACTTTCTGACCTGTTTGCTGTAGCCCTGTGTCCAGTGGGCTGAGGGGACTGGAGATCCAGGTATTCTGTTTTTTTTTTTCATTTTGTTTTGTTTTTTGAGATGGAGTCTCGCTCTGTTGCCCAGGCTGGAGTGCAGTGGCACAGTCTTGGCTCACAACCTCTGCTTCTGGGTTCAAGTGATTCTCCTGCTTCAGCCACCCCAGTAGCTGGGATGACAGGCGTGTGCCACCACACCTGGCTAATTTTTTGTATTTTTAGTAGAGACGGGGTTTCACTGTCTCGGCCAGATTGGTCTCAAACTCCTGACCTCAGGTCTGTCTGCCTTGACCTCCCAAAGTGCTGGATTACAGGTGTGAGCCACCACGCCCGGCCAGCAACCCTGCTTCTAGGATAGCTTCTGCCATCACCTGAACAGGGACTGTGGAAGGGTTACCTGTCATCTCTGGGCTGAGGAAGAGGAAGCAGAGAGCAAGATAAGGGTACGGGATAGGTCGGAGGGGTCAGAAGACGCCACTGCCCTGCCTGGAGTCCACTGCAGAACTGCCTCTCAGTCTGGGGCCCCAGAAACACCCAAGGATGGGGCAGGCAGGAGGACGACTGATGATTTCATCCAACCTCGGCTGTGGATAAGGGGAGATCTTGGCCAAGCCCTTCTTGCCTCCGGGCTCAGTTTCTCCCTCCCTAAAAGGATTGCCGAGGCCCTTCTGGACTGCATAGCCTTGCAGGGGATGTGGCCAGAGCTGCTGAGTCTGTGTCCCCTCTTCTCTGGGTGTGGGAAATGCGTTCATAGCCTCCTCTTTCCAGGTCCTGTCTCCTCCGCTGGACCAGACATGTAAGAAGCTCTGAGGATGGGGCGGGGTGCTCAGACTGCCTGCTGGAAGGGTGCCCCCTTCACCAAGTGCTTCCCATCGGCCCCGCTTCTGACACATATCATCTTGTTCAAATCCTCCCAAGAGCCATTCGAGGCAGGTGCAATTCTCTCCCCACTTTATAGATGGGGAAACTGAGGCTTGGAGAGGGGCAATATGCCCAGCATCTCACAGCTGGGCCAGTGTAGGCATGGAAGCAGCAGAGCCAGCAGGCAGATCTCCATTCTGCCCGCCCCGCTATCGTATCCACAGCACCTAGAAGAGCGCACAGCACATACGAGGTGTTTGGTAAATGCTTGCTGGGAAGGGCTGGCTGGGCGGCAGTTCCTGGTCAATCTCACAGAGCAGCTGGCCCCAAAGGAGCAGCTCAAGCCAGAGCCTGGACCTCAGCCAAGGCAGCACCTGTGTCTGGGAATACCCCTTTCCCCCCGCATGGTGGCCTTGGGCTTGTTATGCCCCCACCTCACGGAGGAGGCAACTGAGCACCAAGAAGGGCTGTGACTTGCCTGAGGTCTTGCAGAGGCCGGGCTGGTGTCTCTCTCTCTCTCTTTTTTTTTTTTTTTTTGGAGACAGTCTTGCCCAGGCTGGAGTGCAGTGGTGCAATCTCAGCTCACTGCAACCTCCACCTCCCGAGTTCAAGCGATTCTCCTGCCTCAGCCTCCCGAGTACCTGGGACTACAGGCATGTGCCACCATGCCCAGCTAAGTTTTTGTATTTTTAGTAGAGATGGGGTTTCACTGTGTTAGCCAGGATGGTCTCGATCTCCTGACCGTGTGAGCCACCCATCATGGCCTCCTAAAGTGCTGGGATTACAGGTGTAAGCCACCGTGCCCAACCCCTTTTTTAAACTTTTTTGAGACAGAGTCTCGCTCTGTCACCCAGGCTGGAGTGCAGTGGCTTGATCTCGGCTCACTGCAACCTCTGCCCCCTGGGTTCAAGCAATTCTCCTGCCTTACTCAGCCTCCTAGTAGCTGGGTTGACAGGCCTGGGCCACCATGCCTGGCTAATTTTTGTATTTTTTTTTTGAGACACTCTCGCTCTATCGCCAGGCTGGAGTGCAGTGGTGCAATCCCAGCTCACTGCAACTTCCGTTTTCTGGTTTCAAGCAATTCTCCTGCCTGTCTCCCAAGTAGCTGGGACTACAGGCATGCACCACCATGCCCGGCTAATTTTTTGTATTTTTAGTACAGACGGGGCTTCACCATGTTGGCCAGGATGGTCTCGATCTCCTGACTTTGTGATTAGCCCCCCTCAGCCTCCTGAAGTGCTGGGATTACAGACGTGAGCCACCGTAGCCGGCCAATTTTTGTATTTTTGGTAGAGACAGGGTTTCACCATGTTGGCCAGGCTGGTCTTAAACTCCTGACTTCAAGTGATCCACCCACCTCGGCCTCCCAAAGTGCTGGGATTACAGGCGTGAGCCACCGCACCTGACCTTGTCTCTCTAGTTTTACTCCCAGGCTAGCACAACTTCCTTGGTGTGGGGTCCTTAAGCCAGGGCCCAGAAAACTCACAAACAGGGACTGCTAGGCTGCTGTGAGGACGGCACTACCCAGAGGGGCCCTACCTTAGCCCTTTCCCTCCCTCCCGGCACCCGCAAGTACGTGGTGACAGACTCACTGAATGCCGGTGAGGGACGCAGCCCAGATGCCATCTGTCAGTGCCCCATTCCGGCCGTGCCAGCGACAGGACACTGCCATCCCAGCCTCAGCGCCCTCTTGCGGGACCTCACTGGGTCCCGCCTCCCACCGTTTTTTTCTGCTCTTTCTGAGCTGCCCCCTGCGTCCGGCTCCACAGGGTGTAAACACTTACTGGGAACCACATTCCACTGAGGCCTCTGGGGGTGTGTACCCAAACGTCAAGGGAACTTTTTAGTGGCAATAAAGACAATTAAGTGGGAGGCGCCGTTTTTGCAGAGAGCTGCGTGCATCGATTATTTCCTTTTTTCGAAATAAAAATACGATTTTTTTTTTCCATGTTTTAAAATGTATGCTCCTTGTTTAAAAAAAAAACAAAAAACAAACTCAAACCTGTGGCCACATCCTGGGATCTCTCTACTCCCCAGAGCCGGGTCATCTTTTAAATATTTGCTGACTTCGGAGTTCTGTGATTTCATTGTTATTTTAATTTGCATCCCTTTGTAGCCTAAGGAGGTGGAGCTTTATTTTAGGCATTCCTCATTGATATTTCCCCTTTCGGGAGCTTCTGGTTCAAGTCCTTTCCCATGTGGGGAATTTAAGGCTGAATTGATGGGATTTTATTTTATTTATTTATTTATTTTTCTTTTTTCCCCCGACAGCCTATTGTGGGAAATTATGGGATTTTAAAGGCTCTGCAGAAGGCAGAATTTTGGCACCGAGGACCCTCACCCCTGGTGTCCTGACCGTGACTGTGTTAAATGAGATGGCAACAAGGATTTTTAGATGCAATTAAAGTTTCTAATGAGCTGATCTTAAGTTAGGCAGATCATCCTAGATTATCCGAAGAGCCCGATGTAATTGTTTCCAGAAAGGGTCCCCATCCAGGCCCCAAGAGAGGGTTCTTGGGTCTTTCACAAGAAAGAATTCAGAGGGAGTCCACAGTGCAAAGCACAAACAAGTTTATTAAGAAAGTGGGCCGGGCGTGGTGTCTCAC